>NC_091685.1:122372348-122675378 GCF_041296265.1 Equus caballus | reverse complement strand
AAAGCTTTTCCTCCCAGACAGTGTCAACTCTCTAGAGCAAGTCGACAAACCACAGCCCACGGGGCAAATCCGCCCATCAAGGGTTTTCTTATGGCTCATGAGCTTAGAATGGTTTTTACATTTTTAATGGTTAAAAAAAATTAAGGGAAGAATTATGTTTCATAACATGAAAATTACACGAAATTCAAATTTCAGTGTCATAAGTAAAGTGTTATTGGAACGTGGCCTTGCTCCTTCGTCATGGATTGTCTGTGGCTGCTTTCGCTCTGTAACAGCAGAGTTGAGCAGTGGTGGCCCACAAAGCTGAGCATATTTGCTCTCGGGCCCCTTGCAGGAAAAGCACGCCCCCCTCTGCCCTTTGCCGTTTCCACGTTTCAGTCTCCTCGCAGTGTTCCTCGCCGTCTCCACTTCGGTTCAGCTGTTCTGTGTGGCCCCCCGGAGTCTGAACGTCCGAGCACAGAGCCCTTCACCTTTGTTCTCCACTGTGTGCCCAGCGCCTTGAGCTTTGTCCTCCACATGACGGTTGCTCAGTAGGAATGAGTGAATAATAGGACGACATTTACTGAGCACTCAGCATCTGCCAGGCGCACGTGAAAGTCTTTTAATCCTGACAATAACCCGCCGGATGGATAGCATTTGTAATGGGCCGAATTGTGTCCCCTCAAATTCGTATGTTGAAGTTCTAACCCCCAACACCTCAGAATCTGACTGTAATTGGGTATAAGGTCTTTAAAGAGGTAAAAGAAGGTCATTAGCATGGGCCCTGATCCAATATGACTGGTGTTCTTATTAGAGGAGGAGATTAGAGCACAGACATGCACAGAGGAGAGACCATGTGAGGATCCAGTCGGAAGAAACCAGCCCTGGGACGCCTTGATCTCAGACTTCCAGCCTCCAGAATTGTGAGAAGATAAACTTCTGTTGTCTCAGCCTTCACTCTGTGGTACTTTGTTACGACAGCCCAGCCAACTAAGACACCATTATGATTTCCTTTTTCAGACAGCAAAACTGAAGACGGAAGAGGCCACAGAGCTGCTGTGGGGTAGTCAGTACAGCATCTAATGTCCGCGTCCCCTCTGTTCTGCCCCACTGCCTGGGGCCTCCCTGCTGGGCGAGCCACCTACCCTCCTCGCGAAACTCCTTTCTTAGAATCCTGTTGATCTCTCCTCTCCCTGCCAGTCTAGCCTCTGCCAACACAGGGTTAAGAGGGCTCCTTGCAGGTTTGGCTGGGACTGAAGCATCAGCTGCTTTTCCTGGAGAATGTCTGTGACTGGGGGTCACAGTCAAGCCGAAAAAGCCTTTCTAAAGCCGTCAGTGCAGCAGCATGGCTGATGTGTCAGCTCCTTTTGTGTGAAAGTGTCCACAAACGTCAGTGAGCCTCTGTAGTCACAATTTGGGCGACACTGCAAGAATAGACGTGGGACACGGGAGTGCCAAGACGTCCAGGCGGCTGCCAGGGACAGCTGCCTGGGAACTGGCGGCCTGGGCACCGCGTGGCTGCGAGAGCTCGGCCAACCAGCCTCCTTTCTTCCTGGCTTGTCTCGGAGACTGAGGGATACCCGCAGGCCAGCAGCGGCCGAGGTTACGTAATACGTATGTTCCGTTTTTAAAAACGAAAGTAGAGGGGTGTCCAACTTGATATTGTATGTCTGGTATTATAAACTTTTAAAAAATTAAACATACTGAGGTTTCATGACATTCGATTTTCGTGGCCTTGAAACGATTCCCGGCTCGTGTTTTTCCTGATGAAAAGATCTGTGCTGGGCTTTGTAGCTGGGGCCCATTGCCACCGCACAGGCGGGCGCGCCTCACCCCGGGAGGAGAGCCCCGAGGGGCGGAAGGCACGCGCCGTGAGCAGGTGTCTGGACGTGGAATTGTAGGTCTCAGGACGGGGTCTCAGATGGGAGGGGCCGCGAGATGCTCCTTCAGAGATGGAGGGCCCGAGAAGAAGGGAGGAGGGGAGCAAGGGAGACACAGCTGGGGCGGGACGGTCGGGCCCTGGATGGGGGCTACCTTCCACACGGGGTCCACAGGGCAGAGACGCAACGAGGGCTCGGCAGAAGCAGAGGCGGCCAGGAGGAGGCAGCGCCCTTGACCGCTCCTGGGCTCTCCCCGAACAGAACGCACAAAGGGCTTCGTAGACTCTAGTTCCTAGATTCCACGGGCGGGGAAACCCCACCTGACGTGCGGGATGCCCCTGCAGACTTTGTTTTCCAGACCTGTCTCTGGTCTGGTCTTTGGCACCTTTTTTTTCTTGGGGGAAACTGGTAGACAGAACAAGGTTTTGGAGACAGATTGACCTAAATTTGGAACTAAGCTCTGCTTCCGTTGCTTAACCCATTCGAGCCACATTCTGTTAGCCATAAAAGGGATTTCACAGGACAGGATTCTGGGGAGGTTTAAATTAAACGACATATCACACGCGGGTTAGAGTTCCGGTCCTGGAATCGGAATGCTCCGTCTAACTCCTGGTTCCACCGTTTGCTGGCTCCATGATTTTTGGGTGAGTTGTTCAACCTCTTCTTATGGAAAATAGGGCAGATGGTAGGTTGTTGGGAGGACCAAATGGGCTAATCCAGTAAAGCAGCGCGGACAGTGGCTGGGTTGCGGCAAGCGCTTCCTAAGTGTTAGCCAGACTGCCGTCGTTAGCATTACATACGTAAAATGGTCTTGGACGTTAATTACTGACTTTTGCTCTTTAACTGTCTAGAAACACAAGATCTGAGAATTCCCATGCTATTGACAGCTCTTTTTCCCAGAGGAATTAACTAAGAGAGAATCAATTGATCACATACATCAGCTATGAAGGTTCATAGAAGCTTTAAAAATCTCTCTCCTCTCTTTATCTTTTATAAAGATGTCTGGCTAAAGGGGTTTAAAAGGCTGTTGATACGTACGTATATTTTATTGGGAAAAGAAAAGGTAGTCTCATTTGTTGGGTATTTTCTTTATGGCTTGTGTTCTTACATTTCGTTAAGGAAATTCTTCTAAACTGATGCCATACAAATATCCTTCTACAGCTTGTTTTTTTCTTTTTAGTTAGAATTTTGCCATTTTACGTTTAGGTCATTGATCCACACAGAAATTACTTTTCTATGTGCTATGATGCAGAAATATTATTTTATTTTCTTCCACATGAGAGGCAACTGTCCCAGTATCATTTCAACTCTTTGACGTTACAGGTGATAAAACTGAGGTCCAGAGAGGGGGTGTGACCTGCCCAAGGTCACACAGTGACTCAGTGGGGATTGTGACAGGGACACTTTTTTTTCCTTGCCTTTCTTTTTTTTGACTTGACAAATACAGATTTATTTTGATATTACATAATTCTTTATGAGTTAGTAAAATTAACACATTTTACACATAAGGAGCTGAATTTTTTTCAAATTGAGGTATAATTGACATAGTTTCAGGTGTACAGTGCAATGATCCTATATTTGTATATACTGAGAGGTCACCACAATAAGTCTAGTTAACATCCATCACCACACATAATTACAAATTTTTTTTATCTTGTCATGAGGACTTTTAAGATCTACTCTCTTAGCAACTTTCAGTTGTGCAATACAGTATTAACCATAGTCCCCATGCTGTCCATTACAGCCCCAGGACTTAGACATTTTATAACTGGCAGTTCTACCTTCTCTCCCTTTCCTATTTAAAAGATTTTTATATCAAAGCTCACATGCAGAAACAAGCTCATTTGCAAGTGTACCAGAACCTGCTAAACTCCAGTCAGAATTTCCTCACTTGCTAAGAAAAGCCTGATTTAGGGCTTGAAAACCATGATGATAGCATGAAAGCACTTTTCTCCTGTTTGGGATCCGTGAGTTCAAGACCTGTTTGGTAGTTCTTGGCTCCCTCACAACGCTGTCTTTGTGCGGCTGTCATAGAACTGGTTTCATGCCGTCCATCAGGGCATTCCAACAGGCGGGTTTTGCTTATCTGGATTGCAAATACCTTGAGGATGGGCGCTTGTTTTCTTCCTCTTATTCTGGGGCTTTGTATGTGTGCTGTGCTAAAGTGTTTTTCACCTGAATAAAGTGTGGGGGTGGGGAAGATAGATTGAGAAAGAAGGAGAAAAATATTAAACAAATTTCACTTTTTGAACATAAATAATGTTATATTAATTGAATTTTTCAAACTTGCTATCAATTCAGTGAAGGTGACTTTTAAAAATGTAGTATTACTTTTTTAAAATGCACTTACATAATTCATTTAATTTTTAAAAGTCAAGAATTCATTAAAAATCAAGAATTCGTTAGAAACTTTGCCATTTTTCAAATAGGCAGGCCTTTCCGGGGCAGACAATTTGTTTACAATTTATTTATTTTAATCAAATTATAGATCTTTATGTTAATTAGCACTCATATTTTTGGATTTTATCAAATATACATCTTTCCTTGGGTTTACTGGGAAAACCTGCTAGTTGTGTCTCTAAGGTTTTGTTCTAATCCCTGTGTTATTTGGATTTGGGATTTGGAGAAATATTTAGTTGGCTTATTTGTTTGCTTTTTTAAATTGAGGTAGCATTGGTTTGTAACATTATATAAATTTCAGGTGTTGTTTGCTTTTGATACTGTTTTCTTAGAAACAAGAGGCACTCATTCGACAGATAAGATGTGTATGTAAAAGAAATGCATTTCAATTAAGTGAATTCGATTTGGGGTCATTGACACAACAAGAAGGACTTGCAGCTACAATTCTTTATTGTGTGCGAGTTTATAAGGAAGCTGGGCCCACGGGCATTTAAGGACACATAACTTCTCTGGGCATTCAGGGTCTGCCCTCTATTGGTGAGATGTGCTATAAAAAAATGCCTTTATCCCTCAGAATTCTGCAGTAGGCCGAAATAAATGTTATTGATTAGGAGTAGTGTTTATGGGAAGTCAGGAATGAATAAGGTAGAAAATGCTTTAAAAACTCAAAATCAGACTGTAATTTTCTTAGTCTAGTTTACAACCTGTAGTTAATTTAGGAAGAAGGATTGGGGGAGTGCTAAAGGAAAATAGACAAATTACGGGCAATTTTCATGTGCACATTTAGAAAAATATTTACTATGAAATCTTGAATCAAATGAGGGGTTGGACAGCTTTATTGAGGCAGGAGTGAGGCCACTCCATTTCCTCCATGTCCCTAATACAGGATTCAATTTACATGACTATGTCTCCATCCTTTCTGTATACCAGTTACTCCTGAATAGTAAACCTGGTGCTCCTGTTAGTTGCTAATGAGGATCCAAATATTTTAAGATACAAAATTGTTCATTGCAGAATACCACCAATTTAAGGGTTTCTAATTTACAATGAAGTTATAACTTCATGAAACCAAGTTATCATATAACTTCATTAAAAAATCAAAGATCAATGGGATCATTAAAAATAACAGTGCAAAAATATGAAGGTTATGTACTATTTAGCATTCTTTTAATCTCTTATGTAATCTTTTCTTTTACATTTAAAAAAATTAATATATGTGAGAAGTATTGAAGAAGGAAAACACATTTTCATTTATTACTCCTATGGAGTAAATGCCACATTAGTGGACTCTGGAACTTCATTGGGTTTATATGTTGACATTTTCATAATTTGAAACCTGTCTTTGGTGATTGCTATTCAACGTTGAGAGTTATCTGCCACTTTGTGCCAGTTTTTTGACTTCAGCGCAGTCTGAAGAATTATTCCTGTGTTCACTCCATGAAAATCTGTTATTAATAAGCAAACTCAGAGAATACCAAAACCAAAGTTTCTTTCCTGCAAAGCCTTCTCTTTTTAAAAAGCATCCAGCAGGAACAAACAATATGCTATATGCTAAACTCTTTATTTCTAGAGGACCAGCACTGCTCCCAGAAAATTACTCACATTTGGCAGCAGTTTGCTGGGGACCATGGTTTCTGGGGTAAAAAGCAGAGCTCCCAGGGGATTACCTATAGTCAACTTATTTTTTTTCTGCTCTATCCTCCCGGTATGGATGGAATTATCTCCCCCAAAAGAGGTTGCAGTTTTCACCCCCTGTCCCTGTGAACGTGACCTTATTTGGTAATAGTCTTTGCAGATGATCAAGTTAAGGTAAGATGATTAGGGTGGACCCTAATCTAATATGACTGAATCCTTATAAAAAGGGGAAATTTGGTCACAGAGGCAGACAAGTAGAGAGGGAAGACCACATGAAGACACAAGGAGAAGCGGCACCGACCAGCCAAAGAACATCTGAGGCTGGCTACTGGAAACTGGGAACCTTTGAAACCACCCAGATGCCTGTTTTCTGTTTGTATGTTTACTTTGTGGTTCCCTGTATGTACCTCAACATCCATTCACGTCTTTTATCTCCCATTCCCCCACTTCGCTATGAATCTGATTTTGGTTTTCTGAATGTTTGAATGTTGCTGTCGTTAGTGTTTCCTGGAACACACAGGAAATAATTCCTACTTATACTTCACTGACACTGTGTTGCTTTTCTCCAGGGAGGTTCTGCTTGTTCAAATTTTATGTGTGAAGGTGCCCTCAGCACTACAGAAGACAATACAATATGAATTCGAAATATAATTATTCTTAGGAGATACTATACAGGAAAGTGATCTGACCATGGAGTACTATTAAATAGAAGCTTTTATTATAATTACCAACCTCGCATGATACGTGGCAGGTACATGTGTACTTTGAGTCCTAGCTCCTCCCTCCTTGTGAAAAGGCTGATTAATTGAGGAGAATCTTAGGGTCGTTCCACCATGAAATGTTCTAACTCAGAATATTTTATGCATTCACTACGTTTATTCTGATTATCAGTTTTTTCTAAGCATCCCTTTTCATTGTCTGGTTCACATGTCTCATTAGTGACCTTAGTATAAATGGTTGAAGATTCTCAGAGTGTGGTAAATGTGTCAGAATCAGCACTTTGATCATGGGGTGACGCTTGCTCTTCATTTTTTCTATCTTAGTTTTATCCTTGCATTTTTTGGAATATGGATCAGCTGCTTCTGGTTCTTGCTGTGTTTCCTGTGGTCCTGAGACCCAAAAGCACATATAGATAGTTAATGTAATTGATAATTATTAATTAATGAGACATAAAACTTGTATGTAAATGTACGTATTTGCATGTAATATTTACATGTATATTTACCTATATGCGTGCATTTGGCGTCAGGGTCTGGAGTTACATTTGAAGTTTGCATCAATGTAACCACTGTCGTTGGCTTCTCTCTGCTCTCAGATTTACTCTGACAAAGAAATCGATTTTATTATGTGGAGGGAGAGGTATACTGGACTATTGCTCGCTTTTGGAAATGAGAAACTCATCAGGAGATAGTGACCTGATTTACCATGGGATTGGACGTGTGTGATGGAGGGGACGGAAACATTTCTGGCAAGTCTGATTCCTAATTTCGGTTCCAGTCTTAGAGAGGAGGGGGAAGTTCACCCTTTAGTTCCCATGTGGACCAGTTCCAGATGTTGGGAACAGACATTTGGGAGACCCAGTGGGCTTTTAGCCTCGTCTCATGAATCCAGCCACCTCCCTTTTTAGCATTCTTGAGTCATAGAGTGAGAAATAGTGTTGGTTTGGCCTAATGTTTCTCCTTTGTGACCAATTGTACCCGGAACATTCCTCTAACTCAGATTCTGGCTCTGCTACTTTCTAGCTGTGTGAGCTTGGGGAAATTACTTAACCTTTCTGAGTTTCTGTTTTCTAATGTGTAAAATGAGAACAATAAAGTAGGCAACTCACAGGGTGGTTCTAAGGATGAAATGAGCTAATATATGTGATGGCTTAGCATAATGCTATGTGGTAAGCACTCACTAAATGACATCTATTACTATTATCTCTTTACCTATATAGATCATAAGTTCTTTTGTGTCCTATTTTCACAGAGCTTGGCAGCAGCCCTCAGTAACTCCCCTGAGCTGAACTGGCCGGTTAGAGTTTGGTCACACAGAGCCCACATTAAAAAGAGCCAAGGAACCAGTTTGGACCTGTTGGTGGATTGCTTAAATTCATGCCACTGGCCTCAAAGGACCTTGGACAAGATGATTTTCCTGGTTCATTGCAAAACTATCACTGGTATTAGAAAACAGCTCAAGCGCATGTGAGTGAGAGCGTCTCCTCTGCAGAGGGAGCATCACCAGAGTTACTTATTGACTCTGGCTGTGCTTCAGGGCAAGCTAGATCTTAGTGCAAATGCGAATATCTGTAAGAGAGCACAGCCATACACTGAGCTGCTAGGCAGTTATGTGCCAGGAGAAAGAGTGTTACGGTTATCTGGGGCAATATTTTTGAGTTAACATTTACTGAATGTCACTAAAAATTCTGCATTATTGAACTTAAACAGGAAGAGACTAGCTCCTACAAAGCCTTTTGCTCCAAACTAGGTGTTAATAATCTCTTTGTCTTTGTTAATATTACAGTATACTGTGTAGGGCCAGGCTTGGAACACGAGTTCAGGGTTATATAAGTGTTCTGGCATGTGGAACTGCTTGAGAAAGACTCTTGGAGTTCTAGCTTCTCCAGTGGTTTGAACACACAGTGTAAACAACATGGTGAAAATGTAGCAAAATGCCTCTATTTCAATGGTTCTTACATCAGATGTCTTTTGATGGCCCTCCTGTAAGTGTGGGTCGATGGATAAAGAAATTGTGATATAGCTATATGTGTTTCTATTTATCTATATATCTTATATATATGTATGTATACATATACACAATGGAATATTATTCAGCCATGAGAAAGAAGGAAATCCTGCCATTTGTGACAACATGGATGAAGCTGGAGGACTTTATCTAAGTGAAATAAGCCAGACATAGATGGGCAAACACTGCATGATCTCACCTATATATGGACTCTAAAAAATTTAAACTCCTAAAAGCAGAGAGTAGGATGGTGGTTTCCGGGGGCTAGGGAGTGGGGGAAAGGGGAAGCTGTCGGTCCAAGGGTAGAAAGTTTCAGTGATGTAAGATGCAGAAGAGCTGGGGCCCTAACGTACAGCATGGTGACTCTAGTTAATAACACTGTATTATATGCTTGAAATTTGCTGAGAGAGTAGATCTCAAGTGTTCTCACCACACACACACACGGTAACCATGTGAGGTGATGGATGCAATGATCAACTTGATTGTGGTAATCATTTCACAGCGTATCAAAACATTACATTGTACACCTTAAATATATACAATTTTTGCTTGTCAGTTTTACCTCAATAAATATCGGGGGGAGAAAAGAAGAAATCTACCTATCTTTCTCATTAGTATGTCTATCCGAATTGGTGCCTAGGCCTGTATACACGGTGTATACAGGTGCTTGTATGACAGTCAAATTGTCACTGAAATGCAAGAAAAAGCATTTAGCTTTTACGAACAAATGTTTCACTTTGTTAATATAAAATGGAACCTTGTGATCACTATAAACTTTCCACTAAGATGATAGGCCCGGCTTTTGTTCCGAAGAGGAGACCAGCTGGTGGTTTCCTGAGTACTGACTGTGGGCCCGTCTCTGACCCGAGTATGTGCGTGTGTCGACTCACGAAACACGTGTATTAACTCACCACCTTCAGGTAGGTGCTGTTATCATTCCCACTTTACAAATTAGGAAACTGAGGCCCGCTGAGGTTAGATAACTTGCCTTACAAAGTGGTCAAACAGAGATTCAAAGACAGGCCTTTTGGCTCTAGCAACTGAGTTCATAAACACTAAACTACTTGTTTTTTGAATGCCAAAAAAGATTTTGCAGACATCGATTGAGAACATTCGAGAAATAATTAATTCCTAATATTGCCAAAAAGAAAGGAAAGAGCTTAACTTAGAAGATAATGATGAGACTTTAGAATAGATTTTTCTCCGCTCAAAAACATCCCATGGAGAATATATATTAAAACGGCTTTTGTTTACACGGTGTGCTTTTTGGGGTTTTCCTGCTCTATTTCTCGGTGATAGGACAATGTTCTAAGAGTGAGGAGGTTCTAGTTCTGTGCTCTGCTATTAGCAACTGTGTCATTTTGACTAAGTCACTCATCCTCTTTAAATCCTTTACTCAAATGAAAGTATTAATATACTATTATTCATCTTATACAGTCAGCGGGAGAGTCAGATATAATTGATATGAAAATGGCTTAAAAATACAAGGTGCTACGGAAATATAAAGTGGTACTGCTGTTTATTGTCATTAGTCACATATGGAGTTACATCCTCTCAGAACTCAGAACTGGTCAAGGCACCGAGTACCTCCCAGAGGGCAGAGCGGTGGAGCTGTAAAGTGGTAGAGCTTTCCAGAGCTGGGATCTTTGTCCTGCGTTAAAGTCCTCGCACGGTCACTCATTTACTGGATAGCCAGTGATCCAGCTTCTCTGAGTCTCAGCTTTTTTATTTGTAAAAGACGGAGAACAATATTTACTTTTCAGTGTTATGAGGATTCAGTGTGACAGCATGTAATAACAGTATCCTGTCACACGCTCGCTCAGGAAATCCTCAGATAGCTTAAGAGAAAACATAACAAAGTGAAAAACAGCTTTCCAGATGAAATCAATAAAAACAACAAAAACTATACACCATGATATTTCAAAGATAAATAGAAGTCAATAAATATTTAAGTATTACCATAATGAGAAGAGTTTCAAGTATTCTTACTAGTATAGCATGTGAAAGGGATGAATATAAATAGCATCTTTATTTTATCAAAAAATATCAGTGCTATGTTTCCTACTTTTAATTTTTAGAAGATGCCAGTACTACAAAATCTGATAATTTGTGGTTTCTTTAGGTTTATCTATATACACAATCAATCTGTGAATATGGCAGTGGGGTAGGCAGACTAGTGACCCCCGCCCGCAAAGATGTGCATGTCCTAATTCAGGAACCTGTGACTGTGTCATGCTTTATGCCAAAGGATAATTAAGCCTGCAGAGAAATTGTTTGTTAATCAGTTGACCTTAAAATAGGGAGATTATCCTAGATTATCCAAGTACGCCCAGTGTAATCACAAAGGTTCTTAAAAGAGGAAGAGGGAAGCAGAAGAGAAAGAACCAGAGATGGCAGCATTGAAGGATTTGGCCTGACGCTGCTGGTTTTGAAGACGGAGGAAGGAGCCAAGGAGCGCAGGCAGCCACTACAAACTGGAAAAGGCCAGGAGACTGATTGTCCCCGAGAGCCCCAGAGAGGAGGGCTCTCCTGCTGGCACCTGGAGTTTAGCGCAGTGGGATCCATTTAGGAATTCTGAACCATGGAACCATAAGACAATATATTTGTGTTGTTTCAAGACACTAAATTTTGGTAATTTGTTACAGCAGTCATAGGAAACAAATACAGGCAGTTTTGTTTCTCTCTTTTCAGGCTTTTTACCTTGTTTTTTCTTTTCGAATTGTATTGGCTGAGACTTTCAATACAATATTTAATTAGAGCAGCGATATTAAATGTTCTTTTCTTGTTCCCAATTTTAAAAGGAATGTTCCTAACTTTTTGTCTGTAGACCATAGTGATGGTTTCACGTGTGTATACTTATTTCCAAACTCATCAAGTTGTATACATTAAATATATACAGCTTTTTAATGTGGGTCATACCTCGATAAAGTGGTTAAAAAAAAGAAAGATATTTGTTGTAGGTTTTTAATATATTCATACCTATATCAGATTACAGAAATTCCATTCCATTTCAGTTTTTATCAGGAATACCTATTAAATTTTATCAAATGCTATGTCTTAATTTCCTCTTATGTTGTGTATTTCCTCCCTTTTTATTTTTAAATATCAAGAACATAACATAATTAGGCTTTTTTCCTTTTTCGTATTTTTGGGAAAGGTGATAAGTCAGGGAGGAAAGTACTCTTTCAAAATTAACGAATCCTTTAGACCTAAAAGTAGAAAAGATCGCTTTCTTCCTGTGGCATTCTCAGAGCAGCCCCAAAACTGTTAGATAAATGAAAGAAGAGAAGGTTAGCTAACCATGCCAGTAAGTTACGGACAGGAAATTATGGGCAGTAAGTTTAAAACAGCAAATAGTGAAAACTATGTAGGTAAAACCATCTAAGGATAACTTCTCTTGTCAAACATCTTTACCCAATTTTCCCATTACCACTTGCTTTTATGTTTGTTTTTATTTTTTGAAGAGAGACAGAATAGTCTAGGAAAGTCCACAGCTGTTCAACCTCCAAATAGCTAAGATACAGATCTTCCTTAACTTAATGATAGGGTAATATCCCAAAAAACCCACTGTCAACTGAAAATATCCTAAGTCGAAAGTGCATTTAATCCACCTACCCCACTGAACTTCCTGGCTTAGCCTCGCCCCCTTCAGCATGCTCAGAACACTCACGTGAGTCTACAGCTGGGCAAAGTCCTCTAACCCAAAGCCTGTCTTATAATACAGTGTTGACCGTCTCATGTGATTTACTGAATACTGTGCTGAAAGTGAAGTGAAGTGGTTGGGTGGGTGCAGAAGGGCTGTAAGTGGGTTGATTGTTCACCCTCGTGATCGCAGGGCTAACCGGGAGCTGTGACTGGCCTCTGCCCAGCATCATGAGACAGGATCATACTGCATGTTGCTAGCCCTGGGAAAGATCACAATTCAAACTCTGAAGTACATTTCTACTGAACGCGTGTTGCTTTTCCACCATCATAAGGTTGAAAATTCATAAGTCAAACCATCTTAAGTCAGGGACTGTCTATATTTGATACTTTGTCGTCTACCAAACATTTTAGTCACAGTGGAGTCAACAAACTGTTTGTTCCACAATCTGACAATTTCAGTACTCCTATCTTCTCTGTCAGTGACTTGATCTATTGGCTCAGTATAAACATGGCTCATCTTCTTTCCTTGTTCTTATATTCCAATCGCCCCTTTAATTTGCAAGTACAACTCATAAGCAAGAAAAGTTTGTTTCTGGTTGACTACCTATTATGTACTCTGCTGAGACACATTTCCCAAGTGGGACTTTATCAGTCTTGGACCTTGTCATTGCCCTTGAATGATGGATTTGGGTCAACACTGAAATCAGGTTCCAATTCAAGCTAAGAAGTGAATCCTAGTACATCTGAAGGTGGAGACATGAGAGGGGATTGAGGGTAGCAACGGAGATGAAAATGGAGAGTGGAAAAAAGTGCCAAAGAGTGAAGTGTTACCAGTGAAGACAGCTTTAGATAGAGTCACTCCTTGGAACAACTCCTGTGGTGGGAATGCCAGCCGCAAAACAACACATGCTGGCCGCCTGCTGACCTGAGCGATGGTATGAATGAGTTGGAGCAAATAATGCTGCAAAGCAGCATTTTCCAAATGATGTTCTATGGAAACTATCCTTGATCCCTTGTGTCAACATTCCAGTTCACATTCCTACATTTAATGATCTGATTTGTGGAATACGCATTACCATTTCATAGGACATCTGTTTTCTGCAGAACACAACTTGGTCCAAAAGAAGTGAGGAATAGCCCCCTAAGTCTTTTTTGCTCTTACTATTTGGTGTTGATCCTACAATTTGTAAGAGAATAAAAAGGAAAATGTCTATAGAATTATGTCCTTTGTATTGAGAGATTCCTCCTTATCATTCCTGCACCGATGCAAGCGTCACGCACATTTTAACATGACTTATATGCTCATCGCTGCATCGCATACTCTCACACCAAGTTGCTCATATTCTCCTTGGATGGCTTGTTCCATAGCCCTTTAGATAATTGCTTTCATTCATTTATTTATTCAACAAATATTAATTGAGCGCCAACTACATGTCAGGCATTGTGCTGCACATTAAGGACAGAAGAGCAAACAGAACAGACACACCTGTCTCTGTGGGACAACACCATGTAAACAGTGTTACGACAAATGAAATACAAGATGCAACGGAAGTGCAGAGGAGGGGGTGCTAACCAAGATTTGAGGATCTAGAGAGGATTCCTCAGATGTAGCAATGTCTAAACTGGGACCTGAAGGATAGGTAGAAGTTAGGGAGGTAAAGTGGATTTTTAGGTGAAGAAGGGATGAAACAGTGGCAGAGAGAAGATCTGGAAGTGACAGAGGAGAGTCTGGTTGAAGAATTGAAAAATAAGTGGAGTTTGTCTAGATGAAGTGCAGGGAGAGAATGACGAGAGGTAAGCCTGGAGAAGGAGCTCTGAACCGAGTGTAGAAGGATCTTGTAAACCAAAATAAAGGATTTGAAATTTATCCTGCGAGAAACGGAGAACTTCAATTTTAGGAGTTTTAAGCAGGGAAAGATCAAGCTTGCTACAGTGTAGGGCAGGACCAACTGTTGCAAGACCTGCTACTGGAGTCATCCAGGCAAGAGGGACAAGTTACCAGGCCTTAGGTTGTCGCCATGGAAATGCTACGAAGGTGATAGGTCAAGTATATATTGAGCCAGGAGAATCAGCTGCTCACAGGGAGTGACTGGGGATGATGAGGGGAGAGTTGAGCCAGCTGTCATGGGTAGGTTCTGGTTTTGCCAACTGTGTGACGGTGATGCCATTCCCCGAGGTTTGGGGCACAGGAGGGAGAACACGATCGGGGCAGAGGGCAAGTTCAGTTTTGCACATGCAGAGTTTGAGGTGCCTGCTGTGCATCCAAAAGTTTGCAGTTGCAATCACAACTGGAGTTGGGAGAGGGATTGGGGCATCCTGATTAACGCACAGGACTTCAGGAGGTCACTGTGGGAGGGAGGAGTAAGGTGGAGTGGTGGGCACAGAGCTCAGCAGTGGATTGAGGAGTGAATGGGAGGGGAAGAAGTGGGTATGGTGAGTGTAAAGGCAACTTCCTAGAAGCTTGTCTTTGAAGAGGCGCAGGAAAGAGAGAGGGCAGTTCTTAAAGGGGCACGTGGCATTGAGGAAGAGCTTTTATAAAAATGGAAGATACCTCAATAGATTTAAATGTGTTTAGGACAGAGTCTGAAGAGAAGTAGTAGTCATAACAGAACAAGATCCCTGAGGCGCCTGGGGTGGAGATGGCACCTTTGGGGCTGAGGTTAGCCTTACCAGGAAGAGCTGCATCATTTTCTATTGTAAAGAAGGAAAGGAAGAAATCAAGCGTGTAGACATGGGCGGGCACATTTTCAGCCTTGGTGGAGGGATCTGAGGGAGTTTCTTCTGCGGACTTCCTTCCTTCTTCTGTGAATGCAAGATCAGCCACTGAGAGTGAGGGGGTGCAGATTACAGGAGAGTGGAAAAAGTCTGAATTACCCACCTTAACTGGGGAAACACAGAAAGACGGTTGTTGGTAGTTGTCAAGTACACAGGTGAATTTGAAGACTTTGAATTTATAGTGGGACCAATCTGTATGCTTCATGATTTCCGCCTGTGGCACTGAGTGGACTGGACCAGGTAAAGATGCAGACAAGGTGGACAGATGGGTTATTATAGGATTTGGCTTTTACCAAGTGGGCAAATGGAAGAACAACGGGATAATGGAGTTATTGCATCAGCGTAGATGAAACTTTGAACTGTGTAACCTAAGATGGAAAGGAGAGGAAGTGGAGTTGTGTGGGGTCTGGTAGGGAAAAGGCTAAGAGAGAAAGGGAATGGAAGTCATTGGAAGGTTCAAGAACAGGTATAGTGGAAGTTATTGGGTGGGAAGTTCTGGCAGGATAGGAGAGAGGGCTCAGAGTGAAATGTTTCAATATATTATTCCAGAGTCACAGCAATTCCAGGGGTTGACAAAATCAGTGTGTCAGGGGGCCAGCCTGTGGCCAAGTGGTTCAGTTTGTGCACTCTGCTTCAGTGGCCCAGGGTTTTGCAGGTTTGGATCCTGGGTGTGGACCTAGCACAGCACATCAAGCCATGCTGGAGCAGTGTCCCACACAGTAGAACTAGAAGGACCTGCAACTAGAATATACAACTATGTACTGGGGGGCTTTGGGGAGAAGAAAAGAAAATCAGTGTGTCAGGGTAGTGGGTGGCAGAATTGGAGGGTGCAAAAAGTCATTAGAGATGAAGTCTGAGAAGATAATGGACTAAGGTATTGGTTGCATTGCCCAAAGTGACATTTAAGTCACCTCTGATTATGGCGGCACTTGGGGTGAAGAAGATCACTGTGAACCACAGACCGAAGTCCGTAATGAATGAAGGGGGATGACTGGGAGGTCAGTAGATGGCTGCAACGAGGAACAGCAGAGCATGGTAACCACCAAGAAATATGAGTCCCAGAGAAGGAGGGCTTTGTATAATATGGATGGAGAATAAATCATCTGGAACTAGCAATGAAGAGCAATGTGGATGCTCAACTTTTCTTTCCATCTGTAAGATACGGAGGGGATGTTGGAGAATTAGCAGCTTCCATTTGAGAGAGTTGCTGGAGAGTGAGCTCTGAGTTTTAGTTAACAGTTATGAGGAGAGAAAATTCCCAGAGATTCACAAGAAAAGAAAGGTTGCTACCCTTATATTAATGATCCTAACATTCCATTAAGATAGACTAGACTACCAGTGGCTCTCAAAGAGTGGACCCTGGACCAAATCCATTATCACCACTGAGGAGATTGATAGAAATATAAATTCTCAAGTCCTGTCCCAGACCTGCTGAACCAGAAACTCAGGGCGTGGGGCCCAGCAATGCGTGTTTTCAGAAACTTTCCAGGTGATTCTGATGAATGCTGAAGTTTGAGAATTTCTGGACTAAATCTAGCTTCCTAACATAGAGAGGCAATGGAAAGATAGAAAACACAAATTGAGAGAAAGATTTAGAAGGCAAACATTTGAGGTTTAAATGGATGGCAACACCATGCATACTTCGCAAAGGTGCAGTTAGTCCCATAACAAGATCATGGTTCTCAGCTCACTGGCCTGCTCGAAACTACTCAACAATCATGAAGTGTTTCCTGCTGTTTGCTCCTTTTCGCCATGGGGGTCATTGAAATCCTCTCTACTCTCTTTAAACTTATCCTCTATGGCCACTTATCAGATGACATTGCACCCTACTTCATACAAAACATATTATTTTTTTCCAGTTTTATTGAGAACATATTCTTAATTTAGACTTGAAAAAGGTCATAACACATCTTCCTTTACTTTAAGAACTACCTGGAATGCTAGGAACTAGCTATGTGGATTGCTTTACTCATTATGTTCATTAATAAAATTGGTAAGTCCAAGTGAATTTTGTTGCTGTTGCAACTTCTGTCATTCACTTAAAAGGATTTATTGGGAACCTACTATGAACTGGGTTCATGCTTGGTTCACCTTCTAGTGGAGGAGGCACACAAACATACAATTATTAACACTTAGATAAGTGTTTTAGCAATGACAAATAAAGGAAATTATCGGAACAGAGAAGATGAAGCATCTAAACTCAGGAAGGTGTTTAGTAAGTTGACACGTGTTGAGTCTTGGGAGAGCAAGAATTCTTTAGATGGATGGTGGGGATGGGAATGGAGACTATTTTAGCCTAGGGAGAGGCCAAAGGGATCTTCAAATAGTTTAATGTGGGAAAACCTGTGGGTAAGGGTTGCTGACCAGCAAAACATGAGGCTGTAAAGCTGGGCAGCCTGGGATCATGAAGGGCTTTGCTTTCTAGACCAAAGTATCTACACGATAACGAGGGACTCCTGGAAGATTTTAAGCAAGGGAACGGCATGATTAAATTTCCCCTAAGAACTGTTTTTAGTGAAGTTGGTTTTGGCACATGCACTTGGCTTACACTGGGGAACATTATAAAAACCTGCTGTTATACTCATTGTAGGGGTGCCCTTACGACAGTGCTCTCTATAAGAAGTCTCACATGAGAAATTTCTTATCAATCAGCTTTTATTCTTTTGAGGAAGGAGTATGTTTTCACCTTATGGGTGATGTAAACATGTTACTGACTTCTCTTTTTGGTCACCAAGAAGCTCAGAACCATATGATTTTATATCTTTTCCTTATAACTTTCTTTGTGCTCTTGAACTTTGTTTATATGTGGCTTTCTTGGTTATTTTTAAATTTATATATTTTAATTTCTTTATAAGTGTTCATTTGTCTCAAATTCTATGTGAAATGAAACCTGAGGATGAATTCATAAATAAATAAGACACGGCCATATTTGCTTTCTTTGAATCATCCTCCTCAGGGTGATGAAGTATGAGGTGGGGGGGGGGGGTAGTTATTAGAGGCAAGGGGGCCAGTTAGAAGACTCTTTGCAAAGTCCAAGAGAGAAATGGGGGAGCCTAACCAAGCGAATGGTAAGGGGATGAGGAGAAGAGGGGTGGATCTGAGAGATATCTATGAGGTAGAATGGAAGGAAGTTGGTGATGGATTGGATGCTGTATGTGGGAGGGAATGGGCAAGTAATGAGAGGTAGGCAGTGGCCAGAATGATTCTGAACCTTCTATCTTGTTTGCTTGGCTGGCAGGTGGGGATGGAATTTCACTCTAATATGGATGTCTGGAAGGGACCATCTGTGAAGGGGAAGATGATGAGCTACCAGTGGGACATCCAGGTGGACACACCTGTAACTGTTGGTCTGCAAGTTAGAAGAAAATCTGCAATAGAGATAGAAACTTGGTCTTTGTGAGACTGAACGAGCTTTTCTGGAGAGAAAGAGTGTGTGAGAGAAGGGCAAAAGCAAAAGAACATGTAGGTCAGAGCCTGAGGATCATCTGCTAGTGATCAGGTTGAGGAGAGAGGTGGCAAAGGACAATGGGAAAGAAAAGTGGGAGGAAATGAGCGTAGGGACACGGACATGAAAGCAAAGAGTGTTTAGGAGGGTGGCAGGGGTCAACGGTGTCCAATCCTGCTGGGAAGTGGAAGAAAGATGAGGACAGAGAAGTGTGCTCTTTTAGTCAGGACTTGTAAATCAGGTGACCTTAACGGGGGCATCCAGTCATTCATTAGTCAGTATATTCAAGCCACTGCCATGTACTATATTCTAATCACACAATGATGACTGATTTAATGTGGTAGAGAGAAGAGTCAATTGGGACTAAGGAAGTTTAATTACTCAAGATGTAGAATTCTGGAAGACAGTGAGTTGGAGGGGAAGCTTTGTCTGGAGTCATTACTATCTAATAAACAGGAAGTACTAGTTTTTAAAGAAAATCCCCATAACTAAGAATGTGCACTACATTGAGTGGTGGCAATGCAACACTTCAGAAGCGCAGAATATAATTCTTTATGGACTGTGTGTAAATCAGAGAAAACAGGCCAAGGTGTTCATGGAACATCACTAAAGCTTTATAACAATACAATTCATTACCATTGGATTAATATTGTAATAATTACACACTTTTTACATTATGAAAATAAGTCATAAATAGTGTAAAAATAATTCTGAAGATCAACTTCTCACAAACTAGGAACCCTGAAAACAAGTTAAAAAAGCAAATCAAAACATATTAGAAACTGAACACAATGCAAGTATCTCCAGACTGCAAATCAAAAACCACAATGCATCTTTGATCCGGCAACATCAGCTGGAGAAATTATCACGAGACTGAAGCAAGAAATCAAACAGGGAGAATTCAGCCTTTCAATTATTTACACTACGGAGAAAAACACGTTTGTGCCATATTTACAGTGATAAGACACAACACATTCTTAGAATAATCAGTTACATGAGACTGGCCCATAAAACATTAAGAAAAATACGCAGTGTAATGCTTGCCAAAATATTTTTTTTTTGCATTTTCTTCTTCTTTTGTATTTACGTGATTTTTTGGCAATATAAAAATAGCTGCACATAGAGATGAACTTTAAAATGTAAAAAATACAAATAAAAATATAATATTTTCTAAAGGAAAATCAGATACATACATCTTTTAAAAATGTTAAGTGGCATGAAACATTTACAACAGTATAAAGAATATTCACATAAATGTCAACAATATGTAAGACATTCCTTTGTGAATCCAATTTCTTAATATTTCTGAGATATGTGAGAATATCCACTGCATTTTGAGAAATATTGATACTTTGTTAAATTATCAATAAATCAAACATAATAGGTCAGGTTGAAAAGGTCTTCCTATTTCCAAAAGAACAGTTCTGTCAATAAGCAGCATAGGGAATCTTATACATTTAAAGAAAAAATCAGAAATGCCATTAAAATGTTTCAGTATTGGATCAGCAAAAACAAAATCCACTAAAAATTTAAGCTGGAAGAGTATCTCTGCCACGGCATGGCATATAGTAAATATAGCCAAAATGAAGATATTTCAACAAAAGTGGGAAAAAGTAGGGACTGAAAGTCCTTACATTCGAAAATAATTCAGCAGAATCATAATTGGTCAAGTATGTTAATTCCACTAGGAATGAATGATTTCAACATGTGATTGTTCTTTATTATTATTCTTGAGAACATAAGGTAAGGTTGTTATGGACTTGACTTTCTAGAGGCTGCAGGATTTTTCTTTTTTTGTTTTGGTAGAAATTAGAAAAGTTCATTTTTGGTAATGTTAATTATTAATATAACTTGATTATCAAGAAATAGAGAAAAACGAGGTTTCAAATATCAATATCTGCATGTTCCTATGATCACTCATTAGAAGATATTAAAACACCACCCACCAAACAAGCATAACTCATTTCTGGGTAAGATAATACACAGTGGCAGGAAAAAAAAGGATGAAAAGTGGTGTTAACTTTTTATGCTACGATACTAACATTAAAGAAAAAAAACACCTTGGAAAATTAAACACATTTTTTAAGTGATAAAAATATAAGATACCAGACAATTTTCCATAGGTACTGACATGCTGATTTGACCGTTTTCCCACCTAGAGGTTTATATATATATATATATATATACAGTAGACAAAGGACATGTAGAATGAACTACTGGATGTGTAAGTTCTTACTGTGCCATCAGAACATCAGGCACAGAAAGTAAATTCAAGAACAGACTTTTTCTTTTTGGTAAAAATTCAAGATATTCTCATTTTTTCTATAAAAACAAATAAGAAAGAAAAATCCTTCAAGACTGCTTTTCATAATGAAGATGAAAACTAGAAGAAAAATATGGGCACACTTGTGTCAGATACTCTATGAATGTGTCCAGACTTGTCTAATGCTGGTTTTGTCATGCGTAATCAACTTATATAAGCTAACAGATGAGAATGAAAATTGAGAAAAGCATATGGCATACGAAATGAACATGAAACAAGAGGATCCACGATCCAGGTAAACACATATCAACCTACAGGTACACTGTTTCGTTTTGTTTTACATCAAGAGAGACTGGTCATGGAACCATCATTATAGCAAATACATGAAAATAAAATCACACACTAATAGTTTAGGAATGCTATTAAACAGAGAAATGAAATTATCTATAGTAGAGTTGCATTGTCCATAAAGAAAAGGAAAAGAAATACATTAGCACCAACCTGAATGGAAAACAATTTTAAAGCTAAAACACATATGAGTTTGGCATCCTTAAAAGGCGCTTATCAGAAACAGAACCTGATCTTGACTGGTTTCCAATGTGTCTTTCATGTATTTTTTTCTCAATCCTCTATCTATCCAATAATATAAATTAAAAGAAAGAAATCTTTAAGAAAAATGTGTATCTGCCAACACATATATCAGCAGACATAATTCATTAGTTCATTCATCAATTACTTGAGAATTCTCTATATTGATGACAAAATGGATGGCTGGACATATCTTAGTAACCAAAAGTTTAAGATTATCCATGGTGGTTAAGACCTGGTAATTCCACTAACAAAGAGGAGTACCATCCCCCTGTTGTTTTTCCCAAAGAAATAAATGTAACGGAAGTTTACAGCTTCCTTTAATCACGGAATAAAAGTCAATGTTGTCAAATCAGTTATAGAGCAAAAAACTCAATATACACATATGACAAAACAGTATTCTTAAAGGGCTGTGTTCAAAAAAATGTTTTTTGTCCATAAAATGTTTCTCTTTGATGTTGAGGTATTCTCTTTTGAAGCTGTGCAAGTTTTAAATAGTGATCTATCTCCATCCCTCTTTCTACTAGAGGAGTAGAAAGACAGACAGGTAGGAAGAAATATAGCCACCAGATTTTTCTCAAGACACCACTGTTTGTTTTCTTGAAGAGACTAGTTTTACCCCCTTTAGTTCATTTCTTCAAATTGCTTAAGACAAGTTGTTTCGGACACTAAACAATACCTTCTCCTAACCATGTCACAACAGAAATGGTCAGAAAATGCCCTCTGTTGTTTTAAAAATGCTAAATTGACTTCAGAATGTGGAATGTTACTAGAAATGTTACTAATTAGATTGATCGAATGGTTTGAACATCTTTCCAATCTTGAAAACTTAATGGAAATAAGAAGGCATTTTGTATAATTGAACATTCGGTTATATAACATGAAAGAGATCATAGGGTCTTAGGCTTCTTGTCTTCTATCTTAACTATTGTTGCTGCAAGCCAATGATGAGCTGATGTCCCCTCTGGTGGTGAAAACCTATGCATAAAACTAGAAAATTTCCCACAAAATGGCATTAAGTCAGGAGGGAAATTATATTGTCCCATGAGCGGAAAGTGTGACTGCTCCTCACTGATAATGTTTCTCCTAATGCAACCCTTCCACTTCGAATAAGCCATTTGAAAACATCCTACCAACTCTTTTCTGTGCAAAATGCTCAGTCTAATACAGTTAGGTAACTTTTGAGCAAGTAGATGAAAAAAATACTCTCTTTATGGCAACTATATTTCACAGCTTTCTGAGATCTCAGATTTGGTCTGTGCATAAGACAAACATTTAGAAATGTAAAAAAAGATAAAGAAATCTAAATATAGACAAAACTTAGATCTAAATAGAACTACAAAAAATAGAAATGAATTAACACTATCAAATGTAACCAAATCTTGATTTTTATCTTAACTGATCATCACTATGTGCGTTATAGTCATCATACGAAAAAAGTCAAAAAGTAAGTACTGAAAAAATTGCTTAACTTTGATGCTTTACAATGACTGAACTGAAAGTGGAGTTTGGTTTATATTCTCTTCAATCATTCAGAACAGGAGTTAGTAAAAGGTCATCTTGACGGTTGGGACCAAGTTATTAGGATTTGAAGACTTGATTTCAAAAAAATTTGTTCAAAACAAATGTGATGAAAACTGAAATAAATCTTTTCTTAACATTCCTGGGACTAAAAAGGAAAAGCACTCAAAAGAATGGAAAACATCTTTCTGTTTCTAGAACATTGTAAAAAATGTCTGAAATGGGTTGGATCTTGGAAGGCAGGGATGGTCTCACATCAGCTCCGGAAGAGATTGTAGGAGTTGTTCTCATCCATTTTCAGGAGACATTATTTCAGCTGAGCCCTTCTTGGGACTTGTTATTTCTTCAGCAACCTGAGCTTTGGTGGGATGTACATACTCTTCGTCCTCAGCAACAGGGGCCGCCATTCCAGGAACCCCCTACCCCAAAGCAGTGCTATATGCCTCCGTCATTTTCCAAAAGCACCCATATTAACATTGCTGGAATTCAGTTTATTAAAAAAAAAAAAAAGTCTGCCCTTCTGGGTGCCTGCAGTCATAATCCTCCTTCTTACTTGGTCACAGGAGATACAGCGCAGGATGCTGACCTGGTCCTCTTCCCTTGTCTTCACTGCCAAGGGCAGCCCAAGGAAAACTGGCCGTGGCAACCAGCTGAACCCCTTGATATTTCAACCAAGGTGGCCCCGTGAGCCACAACACCGGAAGCTGTAGATCTGCAGTCGGGGACTGCAACTCCCTCAAAATACAAGACTGTTTGAGTGTGTGCTCTCCGCCACCTTATCTCTTTTTGGCAATCAGCCATGGTGTAACCCCCTTGAGATGACAAAAGAAATAAGAGCTCAGATGTGATCACAGGACTCATCAAGGGCATGCTAGCATCTGAAGGTGCACAACAAGGAGTGGGTGTGGCACACAGTCATGCTTTTTAGTCAGTTTCAGTGGGTGGTGTGGGCATCAATGCTAACAGTGAAGGAGAGGAGGGATGTGATGATAGACTCTAAAATCGGTCAGTATTGTAAGTACATTTTCATAGTTTTGAGTCCATATTTGGTCACAATTTCATGTAAACTACTTCATGGCACTTTTTGTCCATGCAATTAACAAGCCCAAAGTAAGAAAATAGCAAGAACAATCATTCTCTATTGCTGATATGTCCTTATCAATACACATCTCACATAAGATATAGAGACACTGATCTATACTTTTTGCAGGCTTCTCACTGGTTTCACATATTGCCCAATTTCAGATGTAAGTGAAGAAGAGATGGACATATGTTCTACTGCCAACAGGAAGCAGCTATATGTAAACATATCTCAGACTTGTAAAATCTGCAATTCAGTTTTCAACTATAAATATAAAAAGTGGACCGTTATATACACAACTTCATGCTCGGAAAGTTAGATTCATCACTGTAGAAAAACAAACAACAAAAAAGACAAATATATAGAATTAATGGTCTACGATAAAAATTCCAAATTAACATTTATTTTAAGAAAACTGGTAGAACCCCAAACAGAGTTTTGTTATGTTTGTTTTATCAATGAGCCAATTGATATGTGTCCTATACATTTTCTACAACTCCAGGGCATCATCAAAATTTCCACCACAGTTTCAAACCACATTTTTCTTTTGCTACTGAGAAGTTTGTGGTGTTTGTCTCACTAACTATTCTGGGAAAGCAGAAAATTAGGATTTTATCACATCTGTGCCATAATGAAAATACATGTCCTGTTTATAACTGACAAAATCTTCTCCAACCATTAAAACACGTGGTGGAAAAGGCTGAGGATTCTGACCTCAGTGGAACTGTTGGCATCTGACTCCTGGCTATAGTGCTCCACTCTCCTTCGGTTCTCGCTTCCTCTTTCCTGTGGGCAGCCCTGCCCTGCTGTGGATAGTATGCAGGTAAACCTGCCTGCCATCAGGTCTTCCAGCTGTATTTCAGGTTCCATTGCCATCTAAGGCACCGTAAGTCTCTGGCTCCTTGTTTTGAGCAGCTATAATTATTAAGATTTTCCCAGAACTGAAGTCTGACAGAACTGAGGGACAATGGTCTTTGAGGGACAAACTTAGAGATCTTGGAGATACTTTTACTCCAAAAAAAAAAAAAAGCCAATGAGAAAAGAATGTCCAGTTCATTAAATAAAAATATTTGCTTTTCTCTCTCCAAGAAAAATAGACGCTTTATTAGCTGAGCTTAAGAGGCCAGGTCCTTTGCCGTCTTTAGAGAAGATTGCTCATCGTTTACGCAAGTCGTGTCAAGGCAGAGAACGCGCTGGAAGGAAATACTCCTTTCTCCACACTCTCCCTTATCTCAGATTTCAAACAGATGAGTCTTTTGATTACCAATGTTTTGTAAATAATCTACAGAATTTTAAAGAGTTTTCTTTTTTAGATTTTAAAAATCTGTCACCTTACTTTAGGAAGTCCTGCTGCAAACCTGTCAGCCCTATCTGGAAAAATAAAGTTTAGTGAAACATTAAAAAATCTGAAGGCTTTGTGTACTTTCCCTATTAATAGTTTTTAATCTCTGGATAAGGATGGATGATAACTTTAATAGCTCATTTTTTCTTAACTATACCTTCTGCCATTTCCTCACTGTATGAATTACACTGTGAACTGGTACATCATTTTTCTTCAAAATTTAGAAAACTGAACTATATCTAGAAAGAGAAGTGATTTAAACAAAGATCAAATAGTTTTGCGTGAAAAAAATGCTTAGTGAGAGAAGCATGACCAAGAGACCTCGTTCATTAATCACAGTAATTTACACTGTGGCCACAACCTGAATTTTCAGTCAAACATTCACCACTGTGCCCAGAGGCTAACGCACCAAACGATATTTCGAAGGTACACATGAAACAGGATTAACTCAAAGTAATCTGCTGGCCTTCTTTTTAAAATATCATCTTAAAAATAATTTGATTTGACTAACAGCGTATTTGAGGCAGCTAAATTGACCACATAAGAGATTTCAGAACATTCATTTTTCTAATTGATTGTTTCTTCTTTTTGGGGGGTGGTTGGGGGAGGTTGATCACAACGATGTGCATTCGTGTGTGTTGGGCAGTGTGGTGAGCAACACTGAAGTTTTATCACTGAATTACTATTCTTTGTATAATAAGATGCTAGATTTAAGAGATCTTTAATCTTCCATAGAACATAGTATATATTCTGTGGAAAAATATGTGCTTTTTAAAGGAAATTTCTGATCTTCTGATGCTATTCACATTACTACTAGGTTCAGCCATTTCAGGAACCAAAAAGATGATGACTCCTTTGCTTGTTGCTGTTATTACTATGAACTCACAAAAAGAAGAGGACAAAAATGGTGTGAACCCAGGTTCTGAGAGTGTCAGAGGTTGGCTAAAGTAAGCTGTTCCCATCTCCCTCTATGAGAGTGTGCCAACGACTGTATTAAAAAGTCATTATAGTATTAGATCACAGGCCAAGGGTTACAGCGTAGACGGTAATTCCAGCTCAGGATAGTATTAAAAATCCTGAGAAGAGGGGTTATGCTGGTGAAAGGATAGTTTTCTCAGGTGAAGGAGAATATGATGCTAGGCTCCTCTTCCTGAGAACCGCTTGACCTCACATGTGATGGAGCTAATTAGCTGACAGGCTGAAAGTGGAGTATGGGAAGCTGTAAATAAATGACGCTACTGAGAGGGAAGGCTTTTCTTTCCCCAGCCAAGTGGTGGGAAAGTAGTTAAGTAAGAGAGCAAGGATCTCCTTGCCAAAGGAGTTGGTGAGACCAGATGCAGCTAAGGGAGTCCAGTTTCTCCTCATCTTTCTGCGCCTACGTAGTTTTGCCAATGAAGCGTGCCTGATAAAAGTGACTGGATCAGCCACGAGGTGTTAGAGAAAAAAAATCAAAATGATGAAAGCAGCATGTATACTCCCCCTAGCTCATTTTTACATGAGAACATTTCCTTTATCCTTCAGTAGCAGAGACCACATGCACAGTCCTTTATAAGCAGGTTCGCACAACTCTGGTGTGACGGATAGGTCTTCTCTTCGGCAGCACAGCACATACAGATCTCTTCTCTGCTTCAAGTTCTGCCGTTGTTCTTCCTCATCTGTTTCTCCTAGTTCTGTGATACACTTGCCCTGTGCCCTTGGGAGTTCCTTAACCTCTCTGAATTTCAGTTTCCTCATCGGCACCATTGAGGATAGCAATACCCCAGAGGGTTATTATGAGATTAAACAAATCATATTCCGTATACGAAAGGGATCATCACACAGCCTTCGTTCACAGGTTCTCCGGGAAGGATGAGTGCTCTCCCTACTGAATACAGACACAGGGACTATGGGCAGCCACATGCAGAGGCTACAAGAAAGTGACATCATAAAGGACGCCAACTTAAATATAACAAGATTCTCCCAAATAAATCAAGACATCATTGAAGAAAAAAAGTCATGCTTACATTTTCTGCTTTCTCAGCTTTGTGATTACTATTGACAGGGTTCTACCATGTATTTGCATGTTTGCCTAAGTAATTGACTATCACTAGAAAAAGAATCACAAGGAAGAATAGTTTTAAAGAGTAGGGGGACAGGGAGTTTATTGAGAGACAAGCAAACCATTACTAAGATGCGCTGACCCTTTCCATTCCAGACAGGATTAGGTAGGGAGGTTCCAAATGACAGTGTTTGCTACGAACTGTTTTCACTCATCAGTTTAGGAAGAAATCAGCAGTAAACACATTAATCGAAAGATATTCTGGAGATGAAATCTTTTGCTTTTTAATACCCAAACAATTTTCAGGAATGTCAAATTCAAAAGGTCTGTTGTAAATGGAAAAGGCCAGGCCAGGTGAGGAGAAAGGGAGAGCGCTTCTTTTAGAAAGAACTCTATAAAGCCTACCTTTTGCCAACAGCCAGGCATGGGTAACCCATCTGGCCCCTGGTTCAAAGAGGAGAATAAGAATTCCTTAGGCTCCACGACAGTGATCATACTTCATAATTCACATGCTCAGAGGCCTAACAAATGGACTTCTACCCACTAGGCATCTTTTTCTAATTATCAACTCCCAATAGAATGCCCAACATTAGTTAAAATGAAGAAAATTTAAATGTTTTCCAGAGTGAGCACACCTTTTGAAAATACATAAAGTATAGAAAAAAATTATGCCTAACTTTGAAATAGTAATTTACAAAGCATTGTGGTCTACTCAGTTCCACCTTTAGATAGTAAATCTGTACTGGTCCTCTTAATTTCATTAAAACACATTCCACAATTATCTTTACTAAACAAACTGAAACAACATCTCTTCCTGGTCACTGTGGCCTGTGGTTGAAGGCACGATAATGCTAAATAATCAATGATGAGCCATTTCTATCTGAAGTTTATAGCTCTTCACATGCCAGTATCTTTCCTCTTTCTATACTGAAAGCAGATTTGGTAGAACATATTCAATTAATTGAATTAAAAGATAGGCAGGCCTCTTTACATCTTTACAGTAAAATGTTATCCATAGCATTCATCAATTTTTCTATTAAAATTCTTCAGAAGCCAGTTAACAAATTATGAATAACCAAGAGATTCCTAAATCTTGCAAAATTTATTTTCATTTACAGTGAGCTCTCTTCAGATACAAATGGTACGAATGAAGCAGGAAGAGTCGCTATATTACGAGGCATGCTTATGCTCCCCCTCAACAAAACGATTGTAAAATATTACTTATTATCAATACCAGGCAAACAAAATAAAACACTGGGCACTTCATATTGAGATTTTCTAATTGTAATTATTGACTGAATAAATTTTTCTATAAATATAATCTCTTAAAAGACTCGAGAAACATAAATTCATCTTTAAAGAATCATGCTTAGCACTGAAGAATAATATAACATGCAGACCAAGTATAACCATCAACACAGCCATAGAAAGTTTTCCGTTATGTGAAAGACATATGAAATATGAAATTTCCTTTATATGAAATGAAAATATGAATATACTTTCTTTTTAAATGTAAAAAAGAAAACACTTTGAAATAGCTTCATAATATATTTGGGAAGAAATTCGGTAATGCCAGATTGGTACAAGGAGAAGGAACACCCAATAGAATTTTAGATTTTAGTATAAGGAGGATTTTGAGTTCATGCCAATGGAGACAGGGGTTCTGTCTACTTTAGGAGAGTGAGTTTCAAAAGGAGAGACCATTAAATTGAGAGGGTTACGTGATACAGAAGAGGGTTTGGGCTGCAGACTCATCATCTTTAGAAGCTCAGGGAAGTTTGGCTTGCTTCTCTACGGGTCTCTTAACAGCATTCCTTTGAATTGTTAACTCTTGACCACAGAGGCTTGACTCTCTAGGTTTGGCTTTATTTACAGCCTGACAGAAATTCAGCAGAAGAGGCAAAACGCCTTTATATCTTTTAGAGAAAAATTTTTAAAAAGTTTAACTTAGGAGTAAAATCCAAAGTAATGGCCTAGCTGTGCCTTTACATGGGAGATATTTATGTGATTTTAACGTAATCTTTAAATATTGATTAAGTGAATATTCCCCAGAACGCAGACGTGGTGGTCGTGACGGTGGTGAGAACAGTGTCAGGAGATTAGTTGGCAGGCAGTGGCAGAAATGCGTGCTTGCTCTCTTCACTGCAGGGCGCTGAAGGAGCATCCATGCACATGCATGTCATGTGTTCGTCATGTAAAGCCCGCTCCAGAAGCAGCACTTTACACTGATCGAGATGAAGACGTAATAAACAAAGGAACTGCATGCAGGGTGGTAGGAAAGAGAAATACTGTACCAATTGGCAAGGGGCATCCAGCCCATCCAGGCCAGGCTGGCCTGGCTCCCCTTTTTCCCCCTTAACGCCACGGAATCCCTGTTTGTAAAGATTAACTCATAAAGTTACTAATACAAGAAATCACTTATCCACAAATACTGCTAAAGAAATAACCACAGTAACAGAAGGCTGGGGGAGGCGCAACTCTGGAGGGAAAAGTAACACGCAGTGAAGTTGGACAAAATAAAACAGAACGGACGTATCCCATAACTAGGGCTTGTCTGCAACGGCAACCCGCTCTTTCGAGCCCTATGGAACAGTGCAGCTTCCTCTCCGGCTGCTCCACTCACATTCTAGGTGGGCGTCAACACTTGAGTCTTAAGAACAGGCAGAGCGGTGGCCAGACAAGGTGTGACATAGCCGGACAACCTGAGAGAGATGTTTCTGGCATCTTGAAGTGTAAGTTAAATGGCCCCGGTCAGAAGCCCTGCTGTGGGGTCCCTCCAGCTTGCTCCTCTCCCAGCTCATCCCTTCACACGTGACGTCAGGAGCCAGGCTCCAACGCAGACGTACCAACGGGCAAGGCGCATCTAGTCCAGGGGCCCCCTGCTCTCCTTTCTCCCCTTTAGGCCCCTTTTTGCCTTTCTTTCCCTTTTCCCCCTGTGGATGCAAGGGTTTAAATGAAACACAGGTTTTATTGGAGGGGGAAATAATGGTGATTCAAAAAGATGGTTTAGGCAACAAAAGTCTGGAAGGGCATTTACCACTGTTTTCTGGTTTAGGTAAGGCATGATATTATAAAAAAAATCACATACTTCCAGAGTGACAATGGATTCTGGGCAGTAATATGTGGGATTTTATTTAAGATACTCAAGATGAAAGACAGAGAGCTAAAAGGCCGACACATCAGAAAGGAGAGTCAAGGCTGACTTGGACCCCAGGCTCGTAGTCCTTGTGAATGAGGTGTTTCTGCCACGGATCTGGTGCGGATAACGGTACCAAGTGTATGGAAGCCAGCCCACAGGCGGTGAAGTTCAGAGGAATAACGGATACCTCACCCAATTTTCAATACCTGTCTACTTGCTTTTTTTCTAATCCTATAACAGATGAAAGCTACATTGAGCCAGAGGAAAAGGAAAGAATATGAACAGCTTCTATCTTTTTGAAATAAATCCAATTTTATGACATTGTTTTTTTGTAGCTCTCATTAAAAAATATTCAAAGTATTAAAAATACACCTCTATTTCTTTTAAAATTGTTTTTTAGGAAACTAAAAGCAAATACTTTCCTTATTAAGTCAGGTAAATAAATTTAAGAAGTGCTAACACTTCTCAGCATTGCCAATTGGAGAAACAGACATGTATAAACCCAGGGATCATCTTTAATTCACTTTTACTGATCTCATGCCAGGTGTTCACAATGGTAAATGGGTTTCCAGCTTACTCACAATGTAACAAAAGCCAAAAAAAAAGAAATTCTGCTCAAGAGAGGAAAAGCAGTTTGGACTCAGTTGAGCTAATACTAAAAATGAGGTAGGCAGGATAATTACACAGTGGGAATGTAGCCATGGAAATTAGTATTTAGGAATCAAGGTAAAGGTTGTGGAAATCTGCACGGATCATAGGGATGGAGGAATTAAGGAAAGGAGGCAAAAGGAGGAGAAGGAAGGAATGCACCTCAGCTGTTTCACATTAACGTCAGTCTCTGCATATTTATAGACAAAAAGTTGGTGCCAGGACAGAATACAAAATACTATACAATACATATTTAAATTAGTATATTCATTCTGCAATCAGGATGGCAGTTACGATAAAAACAAAAAATTTCAGAACTAAGACAACACAAATATTCAAAGGTGAAAAGACATACACGTAACAGAAATATACGAGAGAAACATTCACACTAATGCATTCGTTCTGACTGCGTGAGTGAAAGCTCCCCGTTTATCTCCTGTGTGCCAAAAAGATTGCATCAGAAGGCTCAGAATCAAAAACACTTGGGTTTCTTTAATATTGGGGGAAGAGAGAAATTCTGTGTGGTTTAGTTGATCATGATCTGAGAAGCCAGGGTGAAAAGGGAGCAGGTGTGATGGGAAGAAAGATGGGAGGAGCAGTCAGAAGTCAATTGCTCACTCCTGCAAGATGAATCAACAGCCTCTCCCGGCAAATACCTTCAGTGCCATGACAGCAAACTGATTTCAACTTGTTTGGGTGAGCTCTTTCCTCCAGAAGGCAGTAGACTGTTCTTCACATGGGTGTGACTGACACCAGGTGGGCTGGGTATTATTAACTTAGAATTCAATTCCTTATTTGATTGGTAAATCAACTCAGATTAATCACGCAATAGAAAAGTGTTGTCATATGGACATTGACTGTATCAGGCCACGGGGATCATTTTTCAGCAATATTTTAGTGAACCTCAAGCTTTATGGAAAACAGACACTATTGTACAAAGAATAACATATCAGTGTTACTATTAATCAACATAGTTTTCTAACAGTTAGTGATTCCCACGAAACCATCTATCCTTGTGGGTAGGAGCACATGGGGGCTCTTGATAATTTTTCTCTCTCATGTCAAAGAATGATATACATAAGTGTTCACATTTAGATCTAATTTTCCTAATATAAAACTTCTAATCATGGAATCTTAAATTTAGCAATATTTTGGTAGGTATGGGTGGTTAACATTATTCTGAGGATTAAATTTGTAGCTTTACATTTTTATGTTATAATACTAGTAATCTCTTTGTTTAAAAGATTATTAAAACGAATATCCTCATAATGGTGACATACTTTTGAGTGAATGAGATTTGGACTCAGACAAGCCATTAGGTAAATATAAAATAAATGCCTATAATCTTTAGAGCACACACACCTTGGGCTAAAAGCTTGCATGTAGAATTTATCTCAAACGTGTATTTTATAGTTAGAATTTATAACTCAGAATAAAAGAACTTTCATGCCTCAGTTTCCCTGTCTGTGAAACGGGGCCAAGAATGGCACCAACCTCAGGGGGGTGTTATGAGGATTAAAAGACTTATGTAAAGCTTTAGGGAAAACACATAATCAGCGCTCAGTTAAGTGTGATGACATGGACGATGCTGATGCTAGAGCTGTCACATAACCGCTCACAGGAGCTCCCTTACCAGTGGGCGGCTAAATGATGCTTGAGGTCTGAGGAATACACAGCAGGCTGAATACACCCTTTCTCTGACAACTCTCATTTGGCCTTGCTTTTTAACAGCTATGAACTTTGCTGTTCAAGAGAATTTATAGGGTTTTGAAACAGTTGTGAAGTATAGAGCAGGACAAGAATTAACCTGAGAAATAGAAGCGGCTTAAATCTGCACTGGGAAAGTGTCATTGCAGCCACTCTCAGGTTCTCACTGTTCTGTTGAGGTGCTGAGATTTTCTTGCCACTTTTGCTGTGTCCAGAGTAAAAAATTACCTTCAAAGACCCAAGCAAAGGGGAGAAGAAAGGAAAAAATGATTTTAAAAATCCATAGTCCAAATTTTGCTTTTAGACATAAAACCATTTTGTCTGATATTGGTTCCCACATGCCCTGCAGCTGATGGTCCTGAGATAGAATGCAAACACCAACTGCATAAAATACACCAGTATCTTCATTTAAAAATATCCACACCATCTGAAGGCGGCAAGTTCTGGTCCCTGTGTGATGGACTCCCTGGGGTCTATCAGTCACACTGCTTCTCCTCCATTTTACAATAAAAAAAACGAGATACAGGACATCTCTTCTGTAAGTCTACTGAGCATGCTCTGAAGATAAACAACAGGCTGGCTGCACAGGATCAGGGAGCTCTGCCGGAGACCAGGGCGGGGTGGTGCTGCTTAATTTTACCTTAATGTAATAAACGGCTTTTTTTTTTTTTCATTTTCAACAGTCCCTGGACATTACGTCTTTCAACAAATTGGTGTTGAGTCGTCGAAAGAGTGTAGCCTGGCTATGTGGGGAGTGTAACTGTTTTCTTCTATGCAGGACAGTGCCCTACGTGCAGCAGTGTAGGCTTCTCCCTCCCTCTGTGAAGACCTGACTCCTCAGATCAGGCATCAGAGTGTTTTTGGAGCACAGGATGGAGAAAGACTACGCGTGTGAAAGAATCGCACAGGCTGACAGCAAAGCAGACAGCATGAGAAAATCAACCAAGACAGGCAAGACAGACAGGTCACCTTTTCTCCCTTTTCTCCTAAATCACCCTTCTCGCCTCGTGGACCAGGGAAGCCCTAAAGGATAAAAGCAAACCAAAAAGATCCACTGATGTAACTGTGGCAAAACTGTATTGGAAAAGAAATTTCAGGTTTCATGTTTCCGAACACAAATATAAACAAAGATGGCAGGCCCAACAATTTCAAAACTTAGGTAAATTAGCACTTAGAAATATCGTTTTCTAACATCTCAGTTGTCTACATACTACAGGTTTCTTGCTTTTTCTCCTTAGAAATGTATAGTGGAGAGAATTTCAGAATCCCAGTTTGAATCCTGGCAAGTTCACCGATTTGTGTGGCTTTGGGCAAAACACTTACTCTCAGCCTTTTAGTGCCTTGAGTATAAAATGGGGTTAATGACATCTACCACACGACTGTTAGCGTGAGTGTTGACTGTGATGACGTACATAAAGTACAAGAATGGTGCCTGTGCACAACAGGTGCTCAATAAACAGTGACCACTATTACTTCTGCATTGTTATTCTTCACATAGTACAGGATGAGCAGTGATTATTCAAGAGGCACTGACTTCTGACATTCTTTATTTTTAAAGAATTATGTTACTACAAGATACAGGGACTTTATGCTAAAAGAAAAAGTATTGCATAACAGCTTTGAGAACAGACATAATATACCACTCCCTAAGGGCAGCATGTGAAATATATTTCCATTTTATGCATATTTTAACATAAGTGGTTCAACTGCAGATGTTAAGATTGTCCTTAATTTGGGAAAGTATTTTTGAAGTGCCACTACAACTGTCAGTTATAAATTTTATAGCAGACAATTGCGGTTTTTTCTATTTATCTCATGCAAACACTAGTATTTTCTCTTGCTGTCTACATGCACAGCAATGTATGCTGTATGCATAACTATGTGCACAGAAAAAGAATGCTGTTGTTGATGATGGAGACCATCAGCATCCACTGTAATAGGAAGATGTTTATTGTCCATACTACTTACATCGAGACCAGGCTCTCCATCTTTCCCCTGCCAAAGAACCACAGTAGCTACATTAGTGTTCCTAAGTTTCATGAATCGGTTACTGTTTTATTTAAGGCTCCCTGGACATGCAACACCAGTATTAGAGCAACTACTTCAGAGACGTCCAAAGGATTCTCTACTGATTAGTGACACCGACTTCTCTCACTGAATCAACCGAAGTGACTATTAGTGCTGCAGTTCAGGTCATGAAAAGTTTTTATTACATTTTCGGTTAAATAGCCTGTTATTTTGCTGAAGTTTAATGCTTGGTATCCACGTTATCAATCCAGGGATAAGTTGAAAGCAAAAATACTGTTTAGTTGACTTAGAAACACACCAGCACTAATAGAGTATGCAAATCCATGTTAATTTGATAACTTAGTAGTTAGCTCATAAATAAGCAGAGAATGTGAAAACTGTTATGGTTAAATATGGTTTTAATTTGGCTAGCTGTGTACCTAGTCTATGAATATCGAGGGCGTGAAGGTCACCACTCAAAAACCGTGTTTAGGTAAGCTTTGTCAATGAACGACCCCAAACATAAAAAGAGTCATAAGACTGTTGTTATGCAAGGATGATAATTCGCCCATCATGGTGCAGGTTATGAGGGCAATGACCCTACTGTGTCACAGGACGGATCCACCCAAAGTGACTTTGATTCCATCAATTTGATTTTGAAACCTATTTCAAAATCAGCATGCCTTGCAGCACTGACGTCATCATGGTTTAGGGTTATTATTGCAGTTTCTATGGGCTGGAAGGTACAGGTGTGTAGAAGGTACATGAGGGTTGAAAACCTTCACACCGTATATGCTTCTGCTGCTGTCCTACCCCGCCCCATTGAAGCACCTGCAATTACCCCAAAGCTAATGTTCTGAAGTAAACCTGGGCCTCAATTTGAAGTAACCGAGAATTTTCAGAAGACAAAGACGATAAACATTCTATGTTCTGAAGATCGTTTGTCACCACAGTAACTTAGAGAGGTCGGACATCAAAGTCATTGTAAACATCAACTTGAGAAATAAATTCTATTAGCAAGAGTGGTTTCAGCATTAACCTACTCAAATAGATAAAGCCTGAAGAAAGTGGTTTTGGATAAAGCTTTCACACCCACTTTTGGGACAGCGACCTTCCAACGAAGTGAGAGTTATAGGCGTCCAGTCAGATGGCAGAGGAAGGCATCATCTGACAGGTGGAATCGCCTTTAGGGTAGTACTTTTTGCCTTCTGGACAGTCTCGGATCCTCTCAACCTCGTGAAGGGCACGGGTGTGTGTCCGTATGTAGGTGGCAGAGGACGTGAGCATGCCCTGCCTCTGAAGCACACGTAACACTAGCGTTGCGGGGAATCAGTGGGTTGATCTTTGTTCCTCTAGTGTGATTAGTGTGCCCCTCAAGGGATGGGTTAACCATGCCAGTACCAGGTCATCTATGCATGCAGAAGGGGACCGCGCCCGAGACAGAGAACTCACAGGCAGACCGTAGGGCCCTCTGGGTCCAGCCTCTCCCATAGCTCCTTTTTCACCCTAAAAGGAAAGGTGGAAAGTTCAATGACACACAAACACCTATATTTACACACTTTCTCTAGTGGCCTGTGTGTACAGCCTCTGTTTGAAGAACCACTCCATCAAAGTTTCAAAGATTCAGGCGCTCCCGGGGCACTAACACACACATCAGCATGTTTGACCAAATCATCTTTGAATACCGTCAGCAGGTAAGGCTGCCGCCGCCCACGTGCGCAGAAGATGGACCATCTCTGGGAGGCTGTCCTTGGGTTTCTTTGGCATTAGTGTGAAACATTCATTTGTCACTGTCTTAAGTTACTACTTTTTAAAAAATGTACGAATAAAATGCCTTTTTATCCTATCAAATGTCTCACCTTGGCCACCCCGCCCTTCATGAGCTGTCATTACGTCACAGCATTCACGGTGGGAGACACAGGTGTACTCTGACCTGGGTATAATCTGCTGAGCCCTCTCTCGGATGTCACCATTAGGGTGCCAGGGCCTCTGGCTTTGTCCCCCACTGCACCCCCATGGCTTATGACAGTGTCTGGCACATCAGTAAATATTTGTTGAATTAACAAATCAATACACTCATGGATGTGCTTTGCTTTCTTTCTGAAAAAGGGGATTTAAAAACTTATGCCTTCTACTAAATGCCTGGTAAGGTAGGTATATAATACCTTTAAATAGAATAGCTTGTGCTGGCTTAAACGACCATCTCGAATGCTTATAAAGAACAAGTGCAATTGGAGGTGGTCCATGAATATGAAATAATTGTGTCCATAAAGAAAGAGACGTCCTGCTTTTCAAGTAGAGTTTTCTCCTGCTGCCATCTCCAAAATTAAAGGTTCGTCAGAATTTAGCCTGAAGCTTCAGAAGTCACAGTGATGTTTACATAAGTGGCCAAACAGACAATGTCGCTTCTTTTATGACACCCACGCCTGAGGCAGTTTAAAGGTTAACAAATGTTTTTCATGGGTGAAATGCCAGGGTCAGCTGATAAGTGTGCCTGCAGTCCAGGGTTGCACTGTGTTTCCCTGTGCTCCAGGTTCCCACGTGAGCAGACTTCCAGTCACTGGCGGCTTTCTTCTTCACCTTGCACTTAGGCGTGGTGCAGCTAGGTAGCACTGTCACCCAGGGGCACACACAGGACAGAAAGATTTCTTAGGACAAAGCTTGTTCAACTTTTACTCATTATTAGTTTATGTTCATTACTGAAAGAGCAGCAATTGCACTCAGTAAAGTGGCCAGGCTTTGAAATGAAACCGATTTCAATCTGAATTCCAGTTCTCCAGTTCTGGCACTTACGGGCTGTGTGGCCTTGGGCAACTTTCTTAACTTTTCTATGCCTGAGTTTCATTGGCTCTAAAATAACAAAAATAATACATATTCTGGAAGAATTTTTCTGAAGATTAAATGTGATGATAAAATATGAAATGTTGCCGAGAAATATGTCCCATGAATAGTAGTTATCAGTATTATTATACAATTAGAAGACTTGTTTTGAATTAAAGACTTAGCAACTCAAAGACTACTAACTCAAAATAAATTTCTTTCAGTTTGATTCGGCAGTGTTACTTAGGAGTTTTAAAATGGTGATGATGGTGGGTGTGGGGGGGTGTGTGTGTGTGTAGTAGGAGGTGGGGGTTTAAAAGGAGGGTTCATGTAACTTGGAGTAGGTCTAGTTTGAAAAAACTCAACAGATTAGAGTAGATTTAGTTGGAAAAATCTCCGCACACTAGTTTGATATACCTACTTCCTGCTCCCGCCTCCAATTGGATAGTTCAGCTTTATTTTGCTTTCAAAATGACTATTTCACGGCTTATTTGAATCAAGCTGTCACTGAAAGCTTTGTCTGTGAACTCCTGTGATAGAACTGCCCGCTCCACATGATGACTTGAAGCTAACGATGACAATTCCACGTCGCTCGTCAGCGGCTGCTTCAGGAGGGACACGTGGCCGGTTCCGGCCCTCGCACTGCCCGCTGGGAAGCCCTGGGGAAGCTGCCTCACGGTGAAGCGCGGGATGATCTCCACGTGTGTTTGGCGGCCTCCCTGGAGGGAGGTTTGGAACCGCTGTCACCAGCTTGCCTGTGGTCAGAAGACAAAGCCAGCACGTGGAAAGGGCACAGAAGCAAAGCCTAGAGTCTTCCTTTGAACATTTTGTTATGCAAAACAAGAAGGTTCTTTATTGTCTAAGCCATTTCGAGTTGGGGTTCTGTCACCTAAAGCCAAAAGCATCCTAATGGTCCCAGCTTGAAAGCTTTTAGGAATGAAATATTAGCACAGGGATGTGAATGTGCAACTTCTTTCCCTGGATTAAGTAGTTCCAAAAGAACTCTTGAAGCTCTCAAATGTAACCGCCTCGACAGAGTGCCTAAGCAGTTACCAGGCCAGATGAAGAGCTCCACTGAAGGCAGGGACGGGCAGGTGCGGGAAGAACAGAACGCTAATGCTGTCCATCATGGATTGGACAACTTCTGAAGCACATTGTCTGTCAAATGCCTGGTTTCTTTTAGGCTGGTCTAATTTCATTCGGGCTCTTCAATTTGCGTGTCTACACTGAGAAATTATTCTAGAAGGCCCTCTTGCCTGATTCCTCCCTCTTCAAAATGTGAAACTTTTCAAGAGAGTCCAGATGGCACCTCCATCAATTAACATTGAGAATCGCACTCCAGTTTAGCTCTTTGGGTGCGGGGCACTTGGAGAGTGCTGACATACGATCCAGTTAAGATGGTTAACGTGCTGAGTAAATACAAGTGTAACACTTCACACTGCACACCAGTTGACTTCAACTATGCCTTCAAAAATGCTTCGCGATTTCATTTGCTCTCCTGGGTAATTCTGCCCCAGTGCTGGGAACTGATACTCTTGTGACAGTGTGGAGCTATCGGAAGTAGCAGCTGATTTACCAAACGGTAAGCCCTCTTGAGCCCCAGGGCATTCTGCCAAAAGACTACTTGAGATTGGCCGCCCCATTTTTAGTACACGTACTGGGTTTCTTGATAGAATGCTTGTATGCATCAGCAGTGTGAAGGTCTCAGCTTTTAAATATTTTTAATTAAGATGATCTTCATACATTGTTGGTTTGATCTTAGAAATAAGACAATTGCAGATTCAGATTATTTATTCCTTTAGGCCTCATCTCTTTCTAGAAGCAGTCTTGGATGAAGCTGGCGTTCTTCATCATTGTATGTACAGCCTGCCCTATTTGTATTCACTTTGGCCTCATCATCTGGTTATTTCTTGCAGATAGGTTTTTCCTCTGTAATTAGATTGTAAACTCTTCTAGATCAGGGAAAACAGCCGCATCCTTGACAGTATTGAGTAAATATATACAGTGTATTTATAAAAGGTTTAGTATGACGAATCAATTATGATGGTACTATTCAATTCACTGGAGCAAATTAGCAAAATAGACTTTCCATAAATGGGAGGAGAGTGTTTCTGTTTCACACTAGGAGTACGCCGTGTTTTGTATATTGTAATGTGTGGTAAATATTTACTGAATGAATTCACTTTATAGAACATGCAATTATGTACACTGTAGAAATGGTGCACATTTCTTTGGGATGTACAACAAAGAAATCACTATGTGGCCCTCTATTTTAAAACAAATTATCCCAGACTGAGGAAACTCTATGTAGTTTTAAAAGACCACAAACTTGCATGAGGAACCCTTCCAGCATTTGGAAACCCTCACTGTTAGGACTTTCTTTACATCCCATCCTGGATGATGGGGAAATTGATGACACAATTCCACTCATACACACACAAAAACTAGGTTTCCCAAGGTGAGGAAAAGAAAAAGTGGGAGAAAAACAGAGAAAGAGGGAGAGAAGTTCCAGACAGATGACCAGCTGCTGACGCTGCCGTTCATCTTTCTGTGTCAGATATTTGTCCTCCACTCTGAATGTCTTTTTTTTTTTTCCCAAGGATGTGGAAACACTGCCCAGCAATAGAGAGGTTAGTGAAAGGTTTTTGTTTTATAATGCACTGAAATTATTTCCTTATGGTGAAGAAAGACAGGCTATTCTTTTCCTTAAAAAAAAAAAAAGGAGCACGTGTAACGGTGCAGAGGAGAATACTTAGGTTTTGTAATTTCCTTTAAAAAAAGTTATAACTTACTCTGAATGAATACGGTAGCTTTATACAAAAAATTATCAACCAGAATATGTAGTCCTGGAAATTTTTGGCTTATTGACTTCAACTTTCTGGATGAAGGCCAAATGAAAATATCTTCCTTATGGGTTAAGAAGAAGAGGTCTGAGCTATGTATTTTAGCGATGTAAATGTATGCATTGTTTTTTATTAAGGAAGCCATATTCTATTTTAATACTCTATTGTTTTCTTCTCTCAGTTTGAGAACTCTGAAAAGGGCTTAGGATGGTATCTATTTTCATTTAACGTTAGATGGTCCTTTATTTCTTCTGGAAAACGAACAGTTCAGTTCAACTAAAATGGAAAAGTCACACACTGTGTTTTCTTTAGGTCACGGGTTAATAACCTCAGTAGCAACTTACTCTTTCTCCTTTGGGACCCGCAGGGCCATGGGGTCCCATAGGGCCATCTGTACCCTACAAAAAAAAGATAAAGATAAGATAATATGAGACATGTTCCATGGGCTGTAAGCAAAGCAGTTATAGTTTATCCTGGACTTTCCCTGGGTGAGTGATGGCTTAGGACGTCAGTCAGACAGCGCATCTCCTTTCAAAGGGTTTTCTGCTTGATTCTTTCAGGCCAGTAGCTTTCAAGAAACTCCTGCAAAAGGGAGGAATTACATAACTGCGTATTTCAGTGAAGGGCACGCACAGAAAGCTGTATTTCATATTTAATTATCTATTTCCTCCCTGACTCCATGGAACATCTTCACTCTGCCCCCAGAGTCGGAAGAAGAAACATCTAATTGCTTTCCTTCACATCACCTCTTCTTCAGGTCCCTTCCCCACCCCCACTCTCCTTGGCCCTGAGTGCTCTGAAGCCTTGCTTTCAGCTATTTAAGAGGCTTGGACAGTTCTACAAGTGAAAAAATATTAAATAAATGAGAACGGTGTTTAACTGTTCAAACCAAACTTTCTTGGGCTCTGTTGGGAGCAGCAGGGCCTAGTGGGAAGGAATTCGTCTATAGGTCCTGCCACAGTGGCTGAAGTCGCCGGGCTTAGAAGGCTCGAACCAGGCGGCTGGATGATTTAAGGGCAGAAGTGCCCTCTGGCCTCCCGGCTCAGGAATTTCTGTGGCAGACGAGGTAATATCTGAATGAGTATAGGAACACAGGTCCAGTGGAGATGACGACTGCCTGAAGCAGGTTTTTAGAATTGAAGAGATTGGAATTTCTTTTTGATTCTTAAAAATGTAGCAAGAACGCCAAGTATACTTGCTCATTTCCAAGAAGACTATGCTTAGATTTGCAAAGAATTTATTATAATATTTGCCAACATAGGAACTATTCTGGCACAATTTTAAAATAACATTCCTATTTCTGTTCCACTACTCTTATTTATTCTATGGGAGACTTGTGATATGAAATAATTCAGGGTTTTAAACTCATTCTAATGTTGGTGAATCTTATCATCTTAACTGATCTTTCTCTTCTGTCTGAACACAAAACTCTTCAGGAGACTTCTAAATACTGAGTATCTGTGGCTGAAATTTAAGAGATGGAGCTGTTAAGAACCAAAGCAAAGAGACAAAATGACAGAAGACAGACAACTCATTTTCATGAATAGAGATTTGAAAGTTAGGTTCAAGGAAGAAGTTACATTTCTAACATGGACATAAACATAAAAGGGAAAGCAAGTCACAATAAATTCACATTATTTTAATCCCTTTGAGAGTCTCTCTCACGGAATTACAGGAAACGTCCACTGGGTATGGAGAAACTTGTCTGGGATTCTAAGACAATGAAGCCAATTAGATTGGTCATTCCTCCCACCCAGCAAGTTATCCCGACCAGAACCCGGGCTGCAGAAAGATGTTCTGCCCTTCAGGCTGCACGCCAATCAGAGCTGCGGCCATGCTCTGTCCACTCTCCCTTCTCTGCCACTCTCATTGTCCACCTTCTCCTTTCACTCCAGTCCTGTGGACCCCTCCTCATTTGATGGCAGGAGGATCTGTCCTGACACACAAAATTCATAGCCACCAAACACGTTGGAACAAGACGAGGGACTGACTCACCCGGGATCCTGGCTTTCCGTCTAAGCCAGATGCTCCCTGTGGGATTTGGTTGGTAGCAGGGTTGGTGGGTGTAACACGAATGACAAGAACAGAGATTAGTATGAGGAACCGATGAACAAATGTAACACTTCAAACAACATAATACGCAGTCACAGGGTTCTGGGAGGAATATCACATTGCTACAAATTGTTAGTTAAAAAAACAACACACAACAATAAACACCCCATGGATGATGGCATTTTAACGGTATTACCATTTGACAAATTCGTACTTAGAAATCAAGCTAATGAGGTTTATAAAGTGGGCTTTAAAGTATTTCCTGGTAACAGTGACAGGCTGCTGATTTCCATATGAAATTCCTTTTCTAAAGACTGTACTATTCCTACTACATTTCTTTACATTCTGAAGAAAAAATAATGGCCAATCTCTCTAGGAAGGGCTCATTATAATAATCAATCAAGGTTAACATTTCAGAGGAGGAGAAAACAGCTCTAGTTTTGCTTGTTAAAACAGCATTTGCGGGGGCTGGCCCTGTGGCCGAGTGGTTAAGTTTGCACGCTCCGCTGCAGGCGGCCCAGTGTTTCGTTGGTTTGACTCCTGGGCGTGGACATGGCACTGCTCTTTGAACCACACTGAGGCAGCATCCCACATGCCACAACTAGAAGGACCCACAACGAAGAATATACAACTATGTACCCGGGGCGAGGGGGGCTTTGGGGAGAAAAAGGAAAAAAATAAAATAAAAAAAAAGTAGCATTTGCGAATAACAAATACAGAATTTTAACACACTAGGATGACTCTGTGGATTTACATGAAAAATACTCATTGTTTCCTGGGTTGTTCTTACTGTGTTCACATCAGTCACCGCTAGAGGGACTACTAGGAACAGGAAAAAGCCAGAAAAATGTCATGAGTCCAGACGAAAACTACCTGTCCCACATGAAATTGTTCCTCAATTCACTTCAAATAACCACCGCATCCAAGTCTGCATGGGAAATGTTTTAAAAATCTAATGCGCTTCCCAGGCAATGCGTCCTGTCCTTTACCTCGAACTTGAGGCCACGTGTAGCGTATGATTAAAAGATGACATTTTCAAAACTTGTCTCAAGAATAAGCACAATTAATTCTCTGATAGGGCTTTTGTATCTCCAAAAAATACAGATTTATAGTCCTTTAAAAATATTGATTAGATCAAGGAGTAAAGACAGACAACGCACTAGCCCTATAAATTCTCTTGGCTGGGCTGCAGAACTATTTCTCCATTTTATGCTTCAGACATAGTTAATACAAAATGGAAGAAAAAATCTATTCCAGCTGCAAACTTCACCAGTGATGCTACACCATATATATTTTGGGTGCTTTTAGTTTTTTATTTTACAATTCCTTCTGTATAACCCTATTATGAGTCAGACTATAACTGCAAAATACATCTTTAGCTAGCAATGATTAAAATTTTTAAAAATACGTGTTTTGTCTTTTTGTTTGCTTAATGTTAGCATATGTAGAGCTTTTGGCTAAATGTTCCCTAAAAATGATCACTAGCCCTAAATTTGAAATTAGGAGAAACTTTAAAGACATCAGATTGAGGGTTTAAATAAAATAGAAATCCAAACTTTCTTTTGCCTTTTGCTACTTTCTTCAGAGTCACCATTATAATAATATTTAAAAATGACTAGGGAGACGGTAAAATTTTTGCATTGATAATGTAATATTATATTTACCTGGAATGTGAATTAATGACTCACGTTGTTATAGAGGGTTTATGCCTGTGGTCCATTGATCTAAGTGGTATAATTTAACCTATATTCCCATATGAGGCTTATGCCACTCACTCGATAGATGAATCCATGTGGAGCATCTGCTACGTGCCTGATCTGTGTGAGGCACTGGCTATTCAGTGGAATACTTTAGTACTTAAATACACATGGGAAAAATGAAGCAAGTGGTCACCAACTTTTTTTATCTGTAAAATATGTGTATAAATCGTTTTCCACTACCAATTTTATGTCGTATTTTAACAATATAATCTATAATGTTCTTTATTGACTTTTATCTGCATTCACTGAATTGATGGCATATTAAAAGCTTGAAACTAAAACCTCATATTCAATAATTATTTTAAAAAATCTTTGTAATTGTTGTGGAAAGAAGACTGACATAAAGTGCATAAAAGATGAAAATCCTCTTTTCATTAAAAATAAAAATCTCTAAACAACTGCAAAACACTTCTTTAATATTATCCACTCTTGCCACAAGAACCTCCTAAGAGGGTATCTCCAAAACAAACAACGTACAACAGTTAGACCACGATATGATTGATTAATGTAAAGAGCCACAGCACTGACCTCAGCCATCAACAACGGCCAATTGCATACCTGCCACCAACAGAGGGCTGCAGTTTTTGGTATCAAAGGAGAAAAAAATGTTGAGGGAGGATTTTAAACTGCACTAAATTATAAAAATTTTTGGGAGAGATTATGAAATAACCAGCACAATACTTTTCTAAAGAAGAGGGTGATGGGAGAAAAATTGTCAGCCTTAGAAGAGGAAGGTTGGCATGTATGTAATTGAATGACACAACGCTGAAGGCATTGTTTCTTACAGGTCTTCCTCTGACACGAGAACGAACATCAGAGAACAAACAACTGGGCTGAGCTCTGCTCTAACATCGTATTTTTTCCAATCACAGAAATCTCGACTGGAAGATAGTCACTGAGTAAACCAGAGTTGTTAACTTGAAAGAAAAGTCTGAGATTTGCACTGAAATGGAAAGTTTTCTTTACTTACTGGAAGACCAAGGGGTCCTCTGTCACCCTTTTGACCTGGTTCACCCTTCAATCCTTTAACACCATTTAACCCTGGTTCACCCTAAATGCAAAAGCAAATGCCAATTTTGGTTGCTATCACGGGTGTTTCAACTGCGAGAGAAGAGAGCCAGTCTCCGAAACGGCTGCAGATTCCAGTTTGAGGTAACAGCAGAGTCAGGCTAGATTTGACTTGCATCAGTTCAAAATTAATTAAAAAAATTAAAAATTAATAAGCTGAAATTGACAATTAAATAATATTCTTGGAAGCAAAACTCCCGAGAGAGTATGCTCTTTACCATCAAAATATATTTGACTGAGTTCCCGAATTTTTCAGTTCTACCTCAAGGAAATTGGTGTTACGCTGCATTGTTCTGACCAAGCAAATCAAAGACAATCTGAGTGGAGGGCGCTGAGGAGAGTCAGCGGGAACACCCACTCTGCTGGAATGGAAAACTGGAATATGCAGGACAGCGTCATAGACAGATATTTTAAGCCTTTAAGCATTTTGCCCAGGGGAGGGAGCTAAAAATGTAGCAGCTGATGTTTGAAGTGATGCTGTTTCCGAGTCCTTGTTTCCTGAGATTGCCAAGCCAGGTCCCTATGTGGATTAATCAATAGAATAGCCAACAAATAGCCAATCCCAGAAGAGAATATGAAGATCACAGAACTTAAACGTGGTTTTACTACTGTTTGTCTGCCCAATATTAGAATAAAGGAGGTTTAGAATTTAAATTAAGGCGACAACAGAAAAGCCATGCTAAGTGATAAATTCTCTTGACTCATTTTTTTAAAAAAATACAAGAATACAGGACCCCTACTTTCTATCAGATCAGCACATTAGAAATAGACAGTTCTGACCTGAAAAGTCAGAACTTTTCAACTTTTAAGTACGGACATTAGTTTCATCAAGAAAATCTTGAAAGACTTGGAAAAGGAAGATGATTTCAATCTCCAATGGCCTGTGGAGTCTCGCTGGGCGGGTGCGGGAGGGGAGAGATCATGCTTACGTGCGGGACAGTTATTAACCTGGGCGGTATTTCCCCCATTTGCCTGGTGATGGAAATCAGTGTGGCGCTTGTTAGACCTAAAGAGTACAGCGCCCCACCTAGACCAGTCGCACAACAATGGGTATTTTTAATAAGTCTCTCAGGGAATTCTTCTCATTGGGAAATTCTGGGAAACAGTGAGCTAGTGAGCATCCACGAAACCAGGCTGTATATCTGAACTTTCAAAGGGGTCATGGAGGAATGAACACACTGGCACAACCTCGTATAGTACCTAGTGGACTTTTGGGATTCTAAAGATAGGATGTTCTCAGTGCTGCCACCATAGGAAATCCAAATGGGCTATGGTCAGTAAAGAAGGATCCTGGAAATGTCACAGAGCTAGAATCCATCTGAGATTAAGACCAAGGCTCCATAAGCAGCCTCAGTTAACTGGCTAAACTGGAGACCCAGGGCCGTGCATGTGCGTGGACTTCCAGGCGGTGGTCTTGAGCTGACAAACAGGCAGGGCAGGGCAGCCTTGGCAAGCTGTGGAATTCTTTGGTGAGGAGTCGTGCATCGATAGGAGTGGGCAGTAATTGAGAAGGTGAGTTTTTAAACAATCAAATTCAGTGGCAAAAAGACCGAATTTCAACTCTGGACCTAAGTTCGAGTCCCAGATCTGTCCTTTAATTAGTAGTGTAATTTAGGACAAGTAACTTAAATTTCCTGGGCCTATAGTTTATCATCTGTAAAATCAAGGAACTGGCACAGGTAATCTAGGATGTCTTCTCAACTTCATAATTCTCTGAAATCTATGATTTCAGGAACAACTGAAGTTACAGGCAAAACAAATCATTGCATTGTAGATATCAAAACGATCTTGAGTATTTATTAAATCTCCTGGTGATGGGGCATCTGAATCACTCATGGAATTAAAAACACAGTCTTGGAGGCATTAGCCTGAGTTATGATGATTGGGTTGGTCTTTAGTGGTGCCTTGAAATCCAAGGAGAAGCGAAGAGTGGGAAATACTGCTTTAGTCTGGAGTGGGAAAAGAGGCCCAGAGAAGTTAGATAATTACCAAGACCACAAAGCTGACAGACACGCTCTCTCTTCTGACCCAGAGCAATGCTCTTACCCCAAACTATAATCCATGTGTCTGGGACACTGTCACTCACCTGCCTCATCAGAAGGTATGGTACTCTAAAGAATGAAGAACTCTTTCCATTCTTGGGTGAGTCACCTCCCTCACCTTAAAAAAGAAACTCAACTGTCTAGAGTCAGACTAATACCTCTGCCACCCCTAAAGCTGAGTGCGCCAGAGGGGCTCCCCAGAGGAGAGGCTGGGCTGCCTCTAAGCTTTCTGATTCCTAGAGCCGACATGGCATTATGGCTCCTCCATCCCTCACCACTTAGATGCACAACTCACCACTGAGGAGCTTCCAAGAGTCCCTGACCCTTCCGTCAAGCAGCCTCAAGGAATAGCTAAATTTTTCTGTTCAGAACAAAGCATCAAATCACAAGATAAAAATAACAACGGACATTTTTGGGTGTTTATCAACAACTGCAGATATTTTACTAAGTGTTTCATAATCATGCCTCATTAAATCATCACCACACTATGAGGTAAGTTACCTAGTTTAGTAAATGAAGGATCAGAGAGGGTAAATAATCTGCCCAGGGTAACACAGCCCGTCAATGGCAACGCTGAGATTAGAACACAGGTTCTCATCACATACGCTCCCTGGAAGAAGGAGCTTGTCTTTCAGGGCTCATTTAACCCTCCAAGGTGTCCTCTCTGTCTACACAAATGCAAAGAACAGGTGGAGAACATCTTCACAATACAAGCTGCACCACTTCCGACAAGGAGGGGCTATTCTCTGTCGTTCTCTTGTTAATGTAGAGTATAGAATACACGTATGTGACATATTCTTCTCCTCAGTGGAGCACACCCGATGTCCTTCACCCCACTCTAGAGCAGTGACCTCTGGGGGAGTACCAAATTAAGATGCTGGATAGTCAAAGCATTTAGGTGCAGTACTGCATATGAAAGCAAGAAATGTCAATTAATAACACCTAACTATACAACTAAAGATACCATAATAAGAAAGAGCATCTGGACTAGTTTGAGAATCTCATCAGACTCACTTCTGAATGGTTGATTTTGACTATGATGGGTAACTTAAGAAACTTACATAGTGACCAGGAAAGAGGCAAAATGAGGAAAAACTCATCTCCAGGTGATATCACTCAAATCTGCTGTAAATCATTCTGTGCTGTGAGATTCAAACATCTGGATGCTTAAAGGCTTAAAGATTATCAACACTACTTGACAAATAAATAAGACAGGACAGACATGCTTCCGCCATGCTTCTCCGTGATTAACAAGGAAACAGAAATAAAACAATCAAGGGATTTGTTGAGTTACCTTTGGTCCAGGAAGTCCATGGGGTCCCTGAAAAAGGAAAACACAGCTTTTAATTAAGAATTGACTCACTATTTCCCAGAAGAAGTGAATATTATATAAAGTAACAAAAGGCAGTAAAACAAGAATCTTCTCATTTGAGCTACAGCTAGAGGCAGGCCAGTGGAGCCCCTCGTGGAAGCTCCTTCCAGCTCTTGGATTGCTCTGTACTAGGAAATTCACTAATAGCAGTTCTTTCTGCTAAATGTCTGTGAGAGGGAGGGAGGAATCTGCAGGTTTATACAGAAGAAACAAATAGAAAAAAGTATTGTGAACCCACACTACTCCTATTTCTCAACTCCCCATTTATCTCAACTCACAAACTTGATGAGTTTATATGGAATAAAGGTAAGTCTGAAAAGACAGAAATTTGTCAAAGAAAAGTCCCAGACTTTAAGTGCCAGTGAAGAGAAGACCTTTTCCATTACTAACTCCTGTAGACCCAAGGTGTTGAGAAATCTAAAGGAGGAAGGAAATGAGGAGACGACAGTCAAGTTTGGAACCCTATTGCATCATCCATTTGAATTAAACCTAAGGAAAGGATTCTAATGCAGGAGTGCTAAGCATTATTATTTGGAATGCATTCACTTTTACAAAGATGAATTTTCCAAGGTTCTTGTAACAATTGTTTACCAAGGGAAGGAAGTAATAATGCATGCACGAGTCAGGGTTTTTCCCCTGTATTTTGTGGAAAATCTAAATATACAGACTACTTAGCCAATCTAAATTAATTAAAATTTTCTTTGAATTGCTTTAAACTTTTCAAGTGATTAAAATAAATTATTTGGAAAGAGGAGTATTTAAATACCTATCAGTGCAGGAAAAAGTTTTTTATCAAGCAATACATAGACATTTGTTACTTATGTCTACATTGGGAATATTTTCCCTTAGATAAGTTGTGAATAAACATTTTCAGGAAATGACTGGTACTTTATCAAGTATTCTTATCTCATTTTAGTAATGGTTTAAAATTTCTTTAAACTAATTAATTTTATGATATGAACAGGACATAGCATTTTTAATCTAATCTTCCAACTTAAAGTAGAGGGAGTATAAGGAAGTCAAAAGTATGCCATTTGCTTACTTCTTAATGAATGTTTAGTTTTAAGAAAAGAAGGTTGTCATAATGCCTTCTGGTACGAAACAGAAGTGAGTGAGGAAGGAAGGGATGCTCTGGTCTGGGGCTACGTTCTGAGGCTTAGATCGTTCCATTGAGGCTCTTTTTTAGAGCACAACAGGAGGAAAGAGTGACCCACGGCTTGCTTCATCTGTCTGGTTGAAGACATGGTTTATTGAGGCATCTTAGAGACAAAGGGGACCTTAGAGGCTGCCGGACGTGTCCCCTCCCGCCCCAGTCAAAAGCATTTGAAGCACGGCACTGTCTGCATTCTAGCCTTAACACAACTGTCACCAGGTGACATTCTGAAAATTACACTGCTTTAATGGCTGCTGTCCTCCCTGGACGTAAGTCCTACAAGGGCGTGGTCATTGTCTCCACTGGTCTCTGAGGAATATCTGCATAAACACTTTTTCCACTGAAGAACCATAAACGTGAAAAGACAAGACCCTACAATATATGTCATCTGTGTAAGTGAGCTTCCATTTTTACCATATTATTTTATAAATCTTCTGATTGACATTTCATTAAAGGATCACAATGCTCAAAGCTGTTTAGAAACATCCATTAACAGCTACAATTACTAATCTTGTTATGTTACTAATGGCCTAGAAGAGTGATTGGTTAAAACGATTTTCTGATGTTCGTGCTAAGGCTGGAGTAAAACCGGCCAGATCTATCTTCCTTCAACTCTCCTATCGCAAAATTACGCTCTCTCTTTCCAACTGATATGTTTGCAGGAGTGAAAGGCAACACTGCAAAGTCAGTATATTGAGAGCACCTCGCATTTTCTGTCCAGTCCACAGACAGTAGCACAAAGCTGGCTGTTTCCAGTGAGGTGTTCATGTTTTCTCTAGTAGCATGCTCGTAATAAATGATCACATTGTGGAGAGAAGAGAGACTCACCATGGGGCCTGGTGGGCCATGGGGACCTGGTGGGCCTGGTGGGCCTATGATCTGTATGTCCAAAAAATAAACATGGATTTGGTTACTTCATTTAGATAAGGCAGTTTGACTCGAATCTTGCGCTGGGGGTCTGCGAAGGCCATTAGTAGTTGCAGAGGAAGAAGGGGTGCATTGACTCTCTAGGTTTAGAAATTCCTTCATGAGAACAAAAAGACTGAAAAAAAATACAGTTGTTCTACAAAAGCCAGAATAAATCAAAAGTACATTAAAAGAAAAGGAAGCAACTGATTACCAAGAAATGGTATAATGCCACAACCACTATTGAACTCTCGGATCTTTCACTAAGCAACAACAGGGCTCTGGAGCAAAAGGAACGAGTGTCCTATATTCACAGAGCTCTGCCCACAGCATCGTGGGAGAACCATTGATTTTCTCAGGATAGACAGTCCTCTGACACACAGCTTCTAACTCAGACCTCTGAGATACTTTGTCTGTCATCGTGCAAGGCCGACAAATGTTTGTTCTACAGTTTGACAAACCAAGAGGGGACACGGTCTTGATGCTGTAGATAGCGCCACCTGGCACAGGCTGAACTAGGTGAGTAACAGGCCGGGTGCAGAGCTCTCCAGGAGCATGGAAGTTCCGCCGCCACGGACTTACAGAAGGACCCTGAGGACCTGGCAGCCCGGAGTCTCCTTTCTCCCCTTTCACTCCATTGGCACCCTACAAACAAGTGTTGAGAGAATTGAGCTGGTGGAGTTATCTTCAAAGTGTGAGAAACAGCTGAATTTCCTCCCCTAACCCACCATCCTCTTGAAATTTTTATACTATCATGCATGTAATATATAAAAGAGGGAGCCATCCCCTTGTGTTTTAGCCTCAAACAGCAAGCTTATTCAAATCCCTCGGATGGTGGGTGACGTGAAATAAAATATAGAGTAATTAAAAACTAGGTTAGGCTTGATTGGTTAACTTATACATTGTTAAATATATCAGATTATAAATGTCATTTTTTTAATGGTGGTGCTCACTTTAAATAGCAAAGGTCAGTCTTTTAACTTAGTTTTCATTGACATTTGTTTATACATTCCCTTGTTTTAATACAGATGTAGGGCAGTGAAGTTTTCTACATTTTTCCCTCCAAATTCTCAGTAAAAATGATGGAAGAACACCATAAAAACACCATCCCACAGTATGATACACACAAAGAGAATACTTTCCAGAGTAACTTGTTTTTTATTTGTTTAATATTTTTTGGTTTGTTAGTTTTTTATTATGGTTTATTTAAAAATGATCAGTTACCACTATCTTATGCATACTAAGTTAAAGTGATCAACTGTATTTATTTTACTGTCTTCTAGTGAAATAATTCAGGGAAACCTGATGATTTGTTTTATAATTCATTTGGCTGATGCTTTAACATTTTTTAGTGCCCCAGTGGAGTAATTAACCAAGAATACCTTAAATATTTAAAAGTAAAAGTGTTATAAGAACCACTGGATGAGACTGCAGCTAATAACATTAACTCTTTTCTGATTATTTAGTTTATTTTAATATGAACACAGCATAAAAAGTATAAACCTACCGGTAATCCAGGAAGTCCAATTCCTCCTTTTTCACCTGGCATGCCTGGGTCCCCCACGTCTCCCTTTGAGCCTTTGAGCCCCTACAAATGATATGGTTTGTATGTAAGAATCTTACCGGCCCTTGACAGTAACATCCTCAGGAAATTAGAATTCTACATCAATTTTGTGACTAGGTGGGTCCCATGCTGAGATGATTCTGGTTTTCATTTTTAGGCAGAGTTATTTCTTATAGCAACCTCTACATTGAATCTATACTATTTCCCCATGTAATGGAAGGGATTAAATTCTATTACTTAGGCCATTTAAGTACGAAAAACATGAACTTAGGCATTGATATAATTTCTCCTGATTCCATATTTTCACCTGGCAGCTAATTCTGTATCACCGGTCCTGAGCACAATTTAATGGATTTAATTCTCAACGTACAATATACATTTTGAACCAGGACTAGTGTTATGATAACAAAGGTCTAAATAAATTTCTCCCATCTCCACCCACCATTCTCCCCTACTCCCTTAAAAGCAGGCAGAACTTCCAATCACTGTCAGTCTTCAATGGTCCAATACACAGACAGGTAAATCATTTACTGCACACCAATGCTCAATCAGTGCTTAGAAATACTTCAAGTTTTCTACCGTGTTCTTATTTTGTTCTCAAGACATCTCTACGAGGTGATCCAGGATGTTATTTTTATTCTTCTTTTACAGTGAGGAAATAGATAAATGTGTATTTTGAAAGCTAGCAAATCTGAATTTTGTGATTCGAATACTGAAATAATTCATATTATTAAGCATTTCATCCAAGGGACCTCAGGCAACATGACGAGATGGTCTGTTCTTCAGCAGAGATGAGCACAGTTATTACAGCAAGGGGCCCCTAGGCTGCACAAACTTGTGCATCTTTTCTGTACCAAAAAACTACGTAAGGACAGGAACGTGTCTTTTCTTGTTACTTATACGTATTTTGTAGAACCTAGTTCAGAAGCACCCACTAGGTGGGTGGGTGGGTGGGTGGGTGACTGAATGGGCAGGTGGATCTTACTGGTTAACCAGACCCTGGTTGGTTGTAGGGATCTAGCGATGGACAGTAGCAGGACAGTCAATCCAACGGACTTAGTAGCAGAAGACGACATTGTGAAGCCTATGGAAAAAGTCCAGCTCCTGTGTATGTAGGGACCCTGCAGTATGTCATTACGCATGTCAAATTAATCATTTTTAATGACTAACAATGGGAAAGGTAATACAACTAGATTTTTAAATTCTAACGTGAGCTCTGATTGATAACAGCAAATCACCTAAAGTCTCTTTCTTTTTCAGCTACCACATGTTTATTTAATGTGACAGTGTACGATTTCAACATACAACTCTGATATCAAAATAACTCAGCTCAAACTTAATTTTCTTATCTAATGGTATCTACTAAGGAGTATATTTCACTAACTGTATCAAGAAATCCCTTGATTTCTTATGATCGTATTGATTTTAGCCATTTCTTGGGTAAATAATGGAAGCCCAGAAAACATCAAATACCTTGAAACTGACCCATGTGATTTGATTCTGAATACTGTCCCTTCTCCTGGTCAGACTCTCTTTGGCCAGGGGTCAACCATGGTTTACGGGACAAATCCAGCCCAGGGATGGTTTTTATACAGGCTGAATGTTTTAAAAAATTTTTAAGAGGTGTTAAAAAAAAAGAATGTGTGACAGAGACTGTATGAGGTCTGCAAAGCCTGAAACATTTACTATCTGGTCCTTTCTAGAAAAAGTTTTCCAATGTCTCTTTTGGGGGAACCCCAGAGATACTGCCACATCCTACAAACCCACAAGTGCCCTGCTGGCTTCTGTCTTTTCTAATGACCTAGAATACTAGGTGTACTCTTTATTTGGGAAAAGAAAATATTCTCAAAATCACACACAGAGCAATATCTAATTTTGTGAAACCATGGTCACTGATGTTAATCTTGAATTATTTGTATTCACAGACAAAAATTGGGTTATTCTTACTAAATTGTTAATGATCTTACAAGTCTATTAAAAATTCACAGAGGTGTCACTGGTAGATTGATTAGGAGTATTAAGACAAAACTAAAGATCATATAGGTTGTACGTTTCTGCAAAAGAAGACTAATGTCTATTTTGAAACCAATGGCTTTTCAGAGTTCATGTAGTCTCTAGAACAGATGGTGAAAAAAAGAGAGGATATCATATACCAACACTCATGCCTTTTTGGCTTCAAACCTATAATAAAAGAAGTGATCAATAATGATGCTTTAAATGACAGCACATCTCTCTGAAAATTACCTGCTCTCCATCGGCTCCTGGGATTCCTGGAGATCCTGGCTCTCCCTGTTAAGATAAAAAGCGATGGCTCGCCTCCATTTATCATTGGTAGCACATGACACTAAATAAGAATGGTGCCAGTTGGTAACAGTACAGTTTGATTTTCAGCAAATGCATCATAACCCAAGAACACTTTATGACATCATACCACATATCTAAACTAAGTGAAATAACATTTTCTTGAAGATTATCTATAATAATACTTAGATGTAGCTAAGTATTTTTTTCCCACTAAAAGAAAAAATTAGTGAAAGAGAACTGATAGAGATCATTTGATGGCTGACAATATCCTGTAATAACAACCTCCATGCCTCAGTTAATTTTTTTCTCCTTAAAAAATCTGTATGATTCTACTTATTTTCCAATTTGAGAAAAAAGCAAAAATGAGACAGTTAAGAAAAAACAAAATGCAAAGCCCCATAAGTTTACAATATTTTAACTGGCACCATTTGAATAGAGAAGACAAATTCATAGTGAGTATGAACGTGGTATTTCCAGATAAGCCTCATGGAAGATACGATAAATCAGAGAATATCTTAAGCCACATAAAATTATTTTTGGATCAATTCAATTTCCTACACTAAGCTAGGAATGAAATAAAATTCACTATTCACAGTATGATTTATTAGAACCCTTGACAAATGGCAAATATGTAGATTTATTTTTTCTTAACTGAAGATGTTCCATTAAAAACAAATTTAGGGACCGCCCGGTGGCACAGCGGTTACGTGCGCACGTTCCGCTTCGGCGGCCTGGGGTTTGCCAGTTCGGATCCCAGGTGTGGACATGGCACCGCTTGGCAAGCCATGCTGTGGTAGGCGTCCCACACATAAAGTAGAGGAAGATGGGCACGGATGTTAGCTCAGGGCCAGTCTTCCTCAGCAAAAAAAGAGGAGGATTGGCAGCAGATATTAGCTTAGGGCTAATCTTCCTCAAAAAAAAAAAATCATATTTAAACAGTGTGCTAGAGATTTATCCAAACAACACGCTTCTTGTCACCTTTCAGTTGAAAAAGGTCCTGAACAAACAAATTCTTTGAAAGGCAAGATAGTATTTTATATCAATGAGTCATTTACGTTAATCCCATTATAAATATCCCTGATTCCCACATTGTGGAAACTTTGTGAAATCAGCCCGCGTGAGCGTGAGTGGCCCGCGTCACAGAGAGATTTCCAAGGGAGCTGACTTGAGGCTGTATTTTTCTAGGAAGCCTTGTTTGGTGATGTTATAAACCGCAGTGTGGAAATGCCTGCAGCTCCTTCCCTGGTAAAGCTTTAAGAGCTATCAGCCACCACATGAAATTTGAGTTTTTGTAGTGTTTAAGGAAGGCATGACAAACCAATGACAGAAAAAAAAAAAAGGAAGAAAGAAAGGCCTTTCCTTATTCCTGATTTCTTGCCCTTCGTGGTAACAGCAAAGTTTGCTTCGCCCCAGCACGTCGGCCAAGGCTGGCTGAACCTGGCTGTTTCGTTCCATCTGAACACTTGTCAGCACTCTGGGTCTCATAATGATCATTTTGCTTTTATCTTCAAGATGTAACCGTGAGTGTTTGAAAGGAAGCATAATTCCTGAGTTATCAATTTACCTTCACCTATCAAATGTAGTTTGTAAAGAGTTTCTAGATGTGTAAGAAGTCACACGATCCTCGTTTGATTAAGGAAGGAGGAAGGCTAATTGACTAGCTCCCATTCAGTCTGAGGCCAAGTCCCCAGTGGGAATGGGTCTCTATTTGTCTCAGGCTGCATGTGCTGATTCTTCGTCACGGACACAGCTCACCCCAGTTATCCCAACCTTCTCAAGGAGAGATCATGGAAAGCATGAAGGACTGGATCAATTGACCCAAGATCTCAGTTATGACAGCATGAGGGGTGCGTGGGGTGGAGTGACAGCACAGCGGCAGGTGGCAGGGGTAAGAGGTAAGGAGTATGACTAACCCCCACCCCCACAGCTCTACACATTCATTCAGCCAGCTTCCCCTGTCCCTCAGTTTCAGCTCAAAGTCATCCTTGACTCGCAAGACTGAAGGAGCCTTCCCCTGTGCACACCCAGAGCACGTGCACTTAATCCCAGCGCTCACTCTATTTATTAATAACTGTGCCTGTACTTGCCTATCTCCCTTCCTAAGTTGTAAGCTCCTTGTTGAAACCCCTTACTACAGCCTAGTATCTTTACTAGATATTAGTCCTCATCACAGAGTAGAGACTCAAAAATTACTTACTGAATAACTGAATTAACAACTGAATAGCAATTGGATTATAAAGCAAGGAGGGTATAGATTCTACTGACATAGCCTTCTTGGCTAGGTGGTCCTTTTTGCCTCTTTAGGGTAAGGGATGGGTACCTTTTGGCCTTCTGTAGGTCTTTGGGCTATAAAAAAGAGTAAAGTCCTAGAAGCTTTCGAGGTTTTAGGGAATGAGGTACGTATTTAGCTGTGGGGACAATTTTGGTTCTGGAGACTTAGTCAAGTGAGGGGATGAAGCAAGGAACTTAGATCTTCGCTGACTCCACACAAAAGAAAAAGGAATCTGCAGTTTCCTTCCAGGTTGTCTAGTCCAGCTCACCAAGACACTAAAGAATAGAGATCCAGGCTGACTTGCTCACCAGGAATGAAGACAATGTGTGACTGGAGCATATTTTTGTGTTATATCTCTTAGGGAGCAGAACGTGGTGGAGAAATAGAAAGTTAAAAATCCCAACACTTACGATAATGTTATATAGGAAATCTATTTGAAATTAGGGTCTATGTTACAAATATATCTCAGCCAAGGATCTCAGTAATATTTTACTTTATATTTCTTTTTATAATAGAAAAATAACTGTTTCTATGTGCTGGCTTTCTGTTTTTAAGTATCTTGAAAGAGAAGAGTACAAAGCTGATATGTATGTGTGTATGACAGACTTAGCAAATAAACTGCCTTAAGAGGTATGAACAAAAGATGGATTTCAAAGCTGCTTGAATTGCCTACAAAAATCCTATGACGGAAGTCATATTTCAACACATATAGCTCAGTTCTGAAAAGCCAGAGCCACTGGCCATGTGTTCATTGATCAAACGTGGTTGAATAAGTAAGCTTTCGTTTGGATAATGCCACCAACAATTTTAGATATTATCAATTAATTCTAAGCTTCTACTATTCATGGTTGTTATGTTTCATTAGATATGATTTAAAAGGCAAAAATGTCTGAATATATATAATAACAGGATGTGTTATAAAAAGTGACTCAAAATGATTCCTACAAGTGTCATTGTGAATGCATCATGCTAAAGCTCCCCTTGTTATTTTTATTACAAAGGAACTAGAGGAAAGGATCTTTTTAAGCGTCAGAGTAAATTTTCCTTCAATCCTCCTCTATTTAAATATTTTCCCTTTTCATACACCACATTTGTGTTTCTTTACATTTACAATTTCTGTGAAACTTGTTTTCCCTTGTTTACTATTCTGTTTCTCTCACTGTCCTCCCTCTAAATTTAATGTCATTCTCACTTCTCTCCCTTCTCTTCTAACTTTCCTTTTTTTCTGATCCCTCTTCCTTTAGCCCAGACCTCAATTTCTATTCTTAGCTCTTTTAAGCAATATTGCTGATCTCAGTTCCTCCAGTATTTTGTAAGATTGATTGTCAAAGATACATATATTTAATATGAGATTCTCTGCACCACACGCGGCAAATGGAAACAAGTAAAATAAGGAAAACCTTTGGGCCTTGCAGTCCTTGCGGTCCAGGCGGTCCAGGGGGACCCTAAATCCAGAAAAGACAGAGTTTTAAAGAGTAGCAAGTATATGTATTAAAAATTATGCTTTAAATAAGTACACTATACAACTCTGCAGTTTCTATCATAATCAAATCCCCCTGATACTGATTTGCAATGCGGAAAAATTTCACTTGTAAGACAATGTGAAATTGCGGCTGTGTCCCACAGTCGTCTGCTTGGGCTGAATCAGCCTACTCAAATCACCTGTGTTTCTAGACACACTTCTCCTCTCCCCCAGCCAAGGCTTTGGTTTCCCAAACACTAAAGAACAAAGCTGTACCATTACAATAAGGCCAAAAACTTCTGAGAAAAATAACAATAACTTTTTTTCTTCACTTTTTTCGCTAAGTAGACAAACTGATTCAACTGGAGAAATGCTGTAAAAAGGTATTAATATAAGAAAATATAAAATTAAATATCAGATAAAAACAACTGCTACGTTAGTATCGTTATGACCAGCATGCATGAACAGCAAATACAATGTCCCAAACCACAGAAATCATGCAACAGGAGTTACCGTGACGGTCAGGGTGGTCATCCTCTGTTGGGAAAATGTATCAATAAAGACAGAGTCACTGATTTTGTGTGCCGAAGTTCAAAAACATGTTTCTGAAATAATCAACTTTTTGAATATGTTTTGGCAAGACTGATGTCTTAAAAGAAACTGACAGAGACTGAGAACACATTATCCTATCTTAAATGAATATAATATACTGTAAAGATTTCTTTTGTATAAAGAAAAAGTAAAAATTTTAATGCATCTGATTTTTAAAAATTATGTAGTAAAATGTACACACCAGAAGTCTGTCAGCATAATTGGGAACTGAGAAACTTTGCTACTCATAGGCACTCTATTCTAGAGTCCTTCAATTAGAGAAAACTGAAATAGCTAATTGTATAAGTAATATTTTTTCTCTTTTCGTCTGTATTTCATTTGTTGCATTATAATTAGCTTGCTTTTGTGTTTGTGACATGACTAACGACAGAAGTCAATAAGGGATTCATTTAGTTTCTTAACGTAAAGTGCTAGAGTACTGTAACAAAATATATTCTCTCAAAGTATGAATCCCCAAACACCCACTCTCTAATCCATGAATCGTTTGTCCATTAATATTTTCTAGTCTGAGTCTTGTGCTAAAAGTTCTGTAGGGTCTAGAACCACTTTATGTGGTCATAGAGGAGAGAACATTTCCATTACGGTCTCTGCTTGTAGAGAAACATTATCTGATCACATGTAGAGTGGAGAATATCAGTTTAACACCATCCCCTTGTTTTCCACTACTCCAGTCCAATTTCTGATTCAGGCTGTTGTTGCTGCTTTTTATTATGGTTGTCGTAAAAAATAATCTTAACATTATCCTTCTTACTTCAAACACGTAATCGAGTCTCTAGTGACATAGTGTCATCCTTCCTTAGAAAACAATATATTTATGCAAGTGTACAAACGGTTCAACTTTGGATTCTATGATAAAATCAGTCGTGGTTGTTGACAGCTTCAGAGAAAACATAGTAGGAAAAAAACAACCAGTGCTTATAGGTCAAAAGGCAAAATGGCCACAAGCTGGGGGCAAGGTTTTAAAAAAATCAAGGTCCAGATTTTTATACCATCATATCTGTGTGACAAGAGGCATGACTGACTTTATTCTTAAGGGATTCAACTAGAGTCAGAGTTGCATTTACGGTTATGAGAAAGTCACTTCTTTGCTCCTTTTGGCAGATGAGTCATTAAAAAATGCCATGAGAAAATTATAGAGTAGAAATAATTTCTTTATTCTTGCCTTCCAATTACACGTTACATTTTTAACTAGAAAGCAGAATCATAAAATCTTAGAAAGGGAAGGGAGTTTAAAATTTGAACTCTCAGAGGTTTTCCAACATGTACCATAAATGATTCATTTCCCACCTAAACACAAAACTCATTTGCCTTTTTTTAAATTTAAGGATAACAACACATTTCATAATGAGGTGCATAATAGAAGAATATTATTAATGGTAACTGAACTATCTGGCACATGGAGTTTAAATGATCCTGTTAAATGACTATATTAGTGAGACCTAAAAATTGTGCAGCGCAGGTTCCATCCAGGGAACAGAAGAACAGATAACAGCATACTAAGCTAACTTCTCAAAAACACAGCATCTACTGCCATGCAGACGCTCAGAACTGTCCGAAAGATGTCGGCTCACTTTGGATTTCTTGTACCTGGTTCCTCTAAGTTAAAGCAAGATAAACTTAGTAGGATTCTCTCTGGAACTTCAGTAATGATTTGAAAAGCAGAATTTTTGGCAGTAATGGAGAACGATATGCCATTCTCTAGTGAGGAAGGAGGTGAAATGGGGGCCTGAGCTAGAGCACCTGCGAACGGGTGAAAGCTAGCGGGCTGCTGTGTGATTTATTCCCTGAGATGCTTTTGTGAATCTCCTTCATTTCTCATAACGATGCAGGCTGAAAATCACGCAGGGTTTATGCTAGAGAAGAGGGTTAGTTTAAATGGTGTCGAGAAATTTTAAAAGCTTAAGTTAGGAAATGGAGAGGGTTTATTGCTAAACGTGGAAACGTAACCACCTTAAACAAAAATCAAAACAAATGGCTTATGGTAAACAGTCTTGTAAATAATTTTCCATAGGGGGAACAGTAGAATTTCATATTTCTAACGTGATTATTTTTATAACTGTAATTTACCCCTATTTATCTAGTCATTCTAGATTTTTTGCAGTTTTTTTAGAGGACAGACTAGTGAAATGAAATCAGCTAAACTGTGAAGACCCATCAATGGTTGGAGAATTAGAAGACTAAAGGTCTACTACTTCCTCTCGATCTAATGGATATTTAGTTTAATTAATTTTATTGGGGACTCTTAACCCAGTAGAGTTCTACATTAGGAAAACAAATAGTTTCGAAGTAAAAAAATATCTATAAGCCATTTACAAGCACAACATACAGTTGCCCTAACAATCCCATAAGAATAACAAATCTTTAGGTTGAGAGATAAACATGAACTAGTTGACTGTGGTGGATATTGACTGGTTACGGTCATACAGAACTCAAGGTGAGAAAAAGAAACTGAGCACATGTATCCTTTCATATCAAGATGCAGGGGTCAGATTTTTAAAAAGTGCAGTGTGTTTAAGGCACACCAGTAAAGACTGGCCAGGAGCTGCTGAAAAATTAGCCTAGGCATAATATTATTAGATTTTATAGACCTTTAGAAAAAAATCTATTCCCCAAATACCCTCATTTTACAGATCAGACCAATGAAGTATAGATACATCAAGTGATTTCCCCAAAATGACCTAGCTAGTTAGTAGCAGAGGGGAAATCAAAACTGAGATTCCGTTTTAGGCTCAGGCAGGCTTGCTTCATGCTGGGCCCTATCCACGTACAGGGTGTCGTAACAAGGTTCTTTCACAATTTTTCAGAAAATGGCGAATAATACTGGAGCATTTCTTGGAAGATAAGAGAATGGATACCTCTTAAAGGTGGTAGCAAGAATTATGATGCCAATGGAAGCAGATGAAGGGAAATTTACAACATTGCTAATAAATTAAGTTAAAAAAGTGTGTTCCTGTATTTTACAAGAACTTTGAAAACATAGTAGATACACTAAAAATTCTTGTTCTTTCTTTCTTTATACATGCAGTTATCAACTGGTGAGAAAAAGGGAACAATTTCGAAAACTGGTTTTAGAACTTTACAATAGCCCAGAGGCTACTACTCGTGTCTAATCCACTTGCACTGAGGAACACTAATTCAAGCCGTTGACTGAACATCCTGCTCAAGCAACATTTCTCCAAGCAGTAAGCATACTTCTCCTTGCATCTTACAGAGTGAAAAGAACAGGAAAATTGGCTGAGCTGAAGAAAGGTTCTGTAAGAACTATTTAATAAATGCTTTGCTGGTTAAAGATGGTACTTGTAGCAAAGGACCCATGGAAATGTAGACCCACCATAACTAGATACTGTTAGGGAAACCAGAAAGATGGAAACAAAATTCAAACAAGTACAAAATGGCAAATATTTAAAACAACTGATTTGGCTTTCAAGCAAAGAAATACATTGGCCATATGAGCTAAGTATACTCACTCATTCAACCAAGAATAGTTTATTTAATATTCACATGACCAGACCTATGTCAGGCACCCTGGGGGATACAGAATAAGCATAAGACATGTTTCCTGTCAGCAAGTAACTTACAATCTGGTAAGAGGCAAGACTAAAGTAAATTATGCAATTTGAGAACAATTAAATGTTAAACTACTGGGCCCTGACTGCTGATATTTAAAGGGATTAAGAGGAGGCATTCATCTGGGTCAGCAGTGGATTGTTGGATGGGATTTAGATGGATGAAAGAAAGAATGGGATGAACCAGGCAAAAAGAGGGGGAATTTTATGGGTATGATAAATATGACTGCTCTAGGTGGAAAAGAGTGTTGTGGAGAAATAGAAAAGTCTGTACAGGAAAGGCAAGATTATACAGCCTTAAAAGTCAGATGCAGAAATTCGGGCTTGATAGAGTAGGCAAGGGAGTCATTTAGGCTTCTGAGCAGATTACAGCCACCAAAATAGTGATAGTTTAGGAGAATTACTATCTGAATTGAAGTGATCTACAGTATGGATTAGAAGGGGAAGGGGGCACGTGGGGCAGAGGAATTGGTCAAGGGCTGGCGGCAGCGTTAGACTTGAAATAAACAGGATGTGGATCTAGTTGGGAATGGAGAGAATAGAGACACTTTGAAAAAAGAAATCGCAGCATCTGGTGAGACATGATGAATGAAGGACTAAGAATAGTTTTGAAATGACTCTAAAGTTTCTATCTCAAGAAATTCAAAGACTTATGGTATGACTAACAGAAATTGGTTAGTTAAAAAAGGGAATCAACTACTGGGTATCTACCCAAATAAACTGAAATCAACAACCCAAAGTAACACATGTACCCCTACATTCTCTGCAGCACTATTCACAATAGCCAAGACATGGAAACAATCCAAGTGCCCATCGACTGATGACTGGATAAAGGAGATATGTTATATATATATACAATGGAATACTACTCAGCCATATAAAAGACAAAATCATCCCATTTGCAATAACATGGATGGACCTGGAGAATATTATGCTAAGTGAAATAAGCCAGACTGAGACAGACAAACACCACATGGTTTCACTTATATGCAGAATATAAACAAACACATGGACAAAGAAAACAGTTCAGTGGTTACCAGGGTAAGGGGGTTGGGGGGTGGGAACAGGGGTAAGGGGGACCACTGTGTGGTGACAGATAAGAAATAACGTACGATTGAAATTTCACAATGATGTAAACTGTTATGAATCTCAATTTAAAGAAAGGGAATCATTTGGTAGGTGGGAAAGGTAACCAGTATAAGTGTGTGTATTGGTGGGAATTGACTTGGCGGTCATGCATCTATAGTAGAAATATTCTTAGACAGCTGGAGGTGCATGCAGATCAGACCTGGAGATGAAAGATTGGGAAGCCAGAAGATGGAAGAACATGGAAGGAGTTACTGTACCAAGAAAAGACCAGAGACTTGAGGATACCAAAAATTAGGGAATGGACAGAGAAACAGAAATACTAAAATAGGGTGGATCCATCAAAGAAGAAAACTGGAAGAAAGGAGAATAGAGGGTCAGAGAAACCAGAAAGAAAGAGTCTCAAAAGGAAGGTGGTTTACTATAAATGTCACAGAAAAGTCAACACTGATGAGCAAGTGGGCTTGACCTACCGGTTATTGTTGACCTTTATAAGAGAGGTTTCAACAGGATGATAATGCAGGCGAGAATGCAGGAGTCTCAGCAGGAGAAGGATGAATAGGAAGCAAAGGCAATGAGACAGCCATGTAGTCTATGGGTTTTTACTTAATGGGAGAAAAAGAATTGACTGGTAGCAGTAATAAGAAATACCCGTGGAGGACTTATTCTGTGCCAGGCACTGTTCTAAGTGTATAATCCGTATTTAGCCATTCATTCCTCACAACAACCCTAGGAGGCAGATACCATTGCTATCCTCATTTTACAGATGAGAATACTGAGGCACAGAGAAGTTAAATAACTTGCCCTAGGTTCTTCACTTAGTAAGAAGAGACTTGAACCCAGGCAGTTCCAACTTCAGAGAAACAGGGCCCTTAATTGCTTTGCTAGGCTCGCTTTGCAAGGAAGGAGACAAAGATTGGCAAAAACTAACACAAAGTTTAAACCAGATAAGACTAAAGCATATCTGAAGGTAAAAGGGAAAGAAAAGGAAAGATTGAAAAAATGCTAGGAAATAGAATAAAGTGAGGCAGGGAGAAGCGATGGGTTCGGGAGATCAGGGAGAAGGTGGGCTTTGAGCGGTGGAGCCCTCTGAGACCCAAAGCTGGTAGTTACACCCATTACATGGGCGCTCATCAGTGTCACTGTGTCAGGGTAGGGTGCGGTCACTTGCCTGCAAGGCTTCGTGGAGGTTGCCATTGTAGTCTATGATCTCGGTGGCTCCTTGATCTCCCTTTTGACCAGGTGGACCCTAGGAAAAAAATCAACCAATGGAAAATCTTGGAAGTTAGGCTAGGATGTAGAAGGGACTGTGGCAAAAACAGAAATAGCAACAATTCCCTAGTAAGGCCCAACTGCTCTTCAGAATGAATAATCAGGTTCAAATTTTGTCCTTATTTCAAAGGAGGCAAACCACTTCCAACTTCCTGTCTGTGGAAGGTTAAAGACACGAAATCTGATTTTGAAAAAAACGATGTGGTTCAATCTCTGAAAGTTTTTTCTGAAAATTATAAAATGTAGGCTCACCTGATTTGACTTATAAAATGTTGTGGGCTTTATCCATGTTTATTAAAGCAACTCCTAACTTCTTTCCACTCATGTACACCTCATAGATTGCTTCCTCATCCTTTAAGAAGATAGAACACTGTTCTGTAGGAAATAGTTGGCTTTCCCAACAGGAATAGAATTCCATTAAAATTAAACCAAATAGGGAACAAATATTTTTAAGACATCTATGGTCCATCCTACTCATTAGGTCTGCCACTGAATTTCCATTAGTCATGTCCTAATTCTCTGCCTGTGTTTAAAAAAGGCTCTGAAAATATGGGCTATCGATTTCTTTATAATTGGATTAATTGAGAAAGGGAAAATTCTATTAGCTGGATGGCTACGGGTTTGCTATTGCTCATTTACCAGAGGGAAAGTAGATAGAAAGAATTCTTTAGAACTTCTTCTCGTGGAGTTTACTTTATGTGCTAGAGTCTACACATTCATTGCTCCTGGTGACTAGCATAGAAAATAAGAGGAAAGGGAGTAGGAGCGATAATCACAGTAGTCTATCTCCAGTGCTATCACTGGATATTATTAGTCTGGGTGAAAAACCCAGATGGACACATACGTCAAATCTGGGCTTGTAGGGGGCCAAAAGCTTAGACAAGAGACACACTCACCCTTGGTCCCAGGTCTCCAGAATCCCCTTTGTCTCCACGATCACCCTTACCACAGTGAAAAAAGAGAAAACCTAATTAGTAGTGGGGCCCACAGTCTAGAAATATCTCACACATAATGATGTCTTTAAAACCACACAGCAGCACCTTCAGTAGGAACTTGTGAAATAGAAAACAACAACTAGAAGAATAATAACCACCAACACGGCAAATGCTTCTTTAAGATGCACCTTAAAGTAAATTAAGATTCCCCTTTCAGATGACAGAGTATCTTGAAACAATAATATATGTTACCTCTCTCACTAGGGATCTTCAAAAGCAAAGTGAGTGGTTTCTAGGACACTCAAAGTAAGCCTTCACCTCTCAGATTGAGCCACGTTCTTGCCTTTATATGAAAAGATTTGGGGCAAAGGGAAAGAGAGCCATCTAACGGGGTTGTCTGTTCTCTCAGAAGGAAAGTACAGATAATCGGGGCAGGGAAGGAAAGGAGAGCTCATTCTAGGGAGACCGAGGACCGAAAGGTCACCAGGTAGGTCTCCCTCTGATGATGAGAATCTAAGGAAAAGTTTTTCTATAGTTACGTATGGGCCTCTTAAGACTCAGAAGGTGCTGAAGTGGACAGCAGCTCGCTGGAACAGGTTGGCAGGGCTGAAGGTCAGGGCAGGGCAAACCCAGCTCTCTTTCTTTCAACACAATATGCAAAATCTCTAAAGTTCCATTTACGGTGTTAATACTCCGCCTGGAGAGACACCAGGGCTAGTCTAAGGAAAAAACTGCAAGTGCATCACTCTGAGAATACTCAAAATTCTTGGAAGTCTAAACAGAAACTTTGGAGAATAGATTTGAACGTGGATAGATTTGAATGTTCTTTAAAACAGCCTAAAACTTATAGAGTCCTTTTCCTAAATGGAATTCGACACATTTTTCCCTAAGCAGAATTCAAAGCATATTCCTATAAACTGGGTAAGGACCAACGAAAAGAGGCAGGAAAAAGGATTGTAATTTTTTTCCATCCACATTATGCTGTTAACATTGATCATAATTAAATTTACTACGAATAGAGAAATAATAATTCCCACTCTGTTTTCCTCATTTCGCACCCATTTTTCCATGTTATTAGCTAATGGCATCTTAAATAACATAATTCTGCTAACAGTATACAGATTATTACAGATACTATAAAAAGCATGATAAAGAATTTCAATTGGTGGTGAAACTTTAATGCAATGAAGGAAGTCAACTAACTTAAAAGCAAAGTATAATTTGAGCATTTATCACAAAGATAGCCGGGAAATAAAAAGTAAGATTATACCTTACATAAATTTAATTTAAGTAAAGTACTTAATTTTTTCCAGAGAAGCTATTTTTACAAAACAGGAACTACAACTTCTCTTAAATAGTCTGAAGCAGGAGAACACACAAAAACAAACAAGATAAAACAAACCAACTGTTTTGAGATATCATCATAAGGATGAAATTATTACAATCCCAGTGTGTGAAAGAATTTAATCTAAAACATCATTCTTTGCGGAAGAGGCGAGAAGCGCCACTCTCAACGGTCCCATGGTACATTACAAGGTTACTCGGTTACTGACCTTTGACCCCTTTGGGCCTCTAGTTCCCGATTCACCTTGTTTCCCCTATTACAGGAGAATATGAAGATGAAAAGGAGAAAATGACAAAGGAGATAAGAACAGAAAAAAGAAATTAGCAGTGACTCAGAATAATGAAGAAAAATGGAAACACTTTATTTTAACTGCCTCCATATATGGCTCTATATAATGTGGGATTTTATAACAGTAAACATAAGTATTGTCACCGTGTCATTAGTTCATTCCCTGGTCTCTCCACCGACCTTCATTTCATTATAATTCTGAAGACTTCCCACCCATCAGTGGATGGGAAGAGTTCTGAGAATAATTCTCATTAGTCTCAACAGTGTTTGCATAAACTTCCTTTTCATCAAAGAGTGAATGACTTCCCGTGTCTCTAGGGTGGGTTATTAAAATAAAGTGTTACCATATTGGTTTGCTGGAAGTTTAGAGGAATAAAGATCGAACAGTCAAATAAATCCTTAGCTCTCATATTTCCAAGGTGTTACACACCATCAAGTTACCACAGAAACTAACACAGCACGTGCCTACATTTTTCTAAGTAAGTTTGAACACACATTGAGTGATAACATGTTAATATGACAGTGCTTCCCCTTTACGTTTGGATATGTTATTAAATTTGTTTACCAAATAGAATGGAGTAAATTGGAAAAGTTGAACTGTAAAATCCCTTCTGAAAAGAACCAATCAGTGAACATTTCAATACACTACTTGTGATTTTGCCTGTTATAACTCCTGTTGAGGAATTGTATTTGTCTCATGTTCTAAGCAAGTGACACAAATTTCCAAACCAGAGGATGTTATTTTCCAGCATCAGAAGAACTGACCTTTGGTCCAGGGGCTCCAGGCTCCCCTCGCTCGCCTCTTCCAGGAGGCCCTGCTTCCCCACGTTCACCCTGTCACAAATTACAAAATAGGTAAATGGCAGCTTCCCCCCACCAGGCTGGTCGCTGTAGATTAATAAGTGAGTTGAATAAAATCAAAGAAAGCAGAGAGTTGCCATTTGTTTACCATGTACATGGCACTATATTAATCTCAACATGGGTTATCCCATTTAATAATCAAAACAATGACTGAATGTTTGTATTACCATTCTCATTTTATGGACAAGGAAGTGGTTTGGCAAATGCTTGTCAGGTGCCTATGTTGGTACACAGAAGGGCCTTTGAAGGGAATTGATAAGGGCCATCATTACGCCTCGAGACAAGCGTGGCCACAGTTTTCATTCTCAGTCACTTTTTAAGATCTACAGGAAGAAGCGTGGTGACATGGTTATACACCAGCTTTGTGATCCGACATCCTAGGTTTTAATCCTGACTCTGTTATTTGCCAGCTCTGTATTTTGGGGTAAGTTACTTAAGTTCTGGAAGCCTCAGTTTCCTCTGTAAAATGGAGAACATTACAGTACTGGCTTTATAACTTATCAATGTAAAGTGTCGCAAGGGTGTAATACACACAGGGGTTACAGCTGGCTACCAGATTCATGGCTCTGTGAAGTTTGCACATGGCCACTGCCCTCAGGGAGCTGGTGACCTAGTTAGACAGACAAGATCCACATGAACAAAACAGTTAAGAATTAAGGAGTAATGCAGGGCTGTGTGCGAGAGAAGAGGAAACCCCATAGAGTTCTGAGGGCTCCAGATTGGCTCCTGACGTGAGACCTGAGTCATGTTCTGAAGACGGGTAGGTGTATTTTATAGTTACTGCTGTTTATGATTCTGCTGCTATGACTGCAGGAACTGCACAAAACAGCTTACATGCATTATCTTCTGTAATCCTCAGGACAAATGAGAAAGGTGTTAGCCTCCATAGTCTACAGATGAGGAAGCTGAAACTCAGAGAGGTTAAGTAACTTGCCCAAAGTCACAAAGCTTTTAAAATGAGAGAGCTGCAATTTAGAAATGATTGTGCTCAATCTTCAGTATTTGCATAAATGTTTTTGTATGCAAATCTTTTGCATTTCTCTGGTCATTTTCTCAGGATAAATTCCTAGCTGGGGAATTGCTGGGTCAAAAAGTACAAATACTTTAAAAGCTTGCCAAGCCACCCTCCAGGAAGACAGTGCCATCTTACACTCCCTGACCATAGGGAGAGTGTCCGGCTTCCTGCATAGTGGGTAGAATGTCAATAATCAAACAGGGTTGGCATTCAGACTGGTGATGGCATCTTTATGGATGAGAGATGTGCTGCCCTCACTGTAGGAGCTCACTCATCTTGCAAAGAAGAAGAAAACACGATTGGATCCACGATGGGTGACGTTGGGCTCTAAATTCCAGGGTCCTTGTCTGTACCATGCCCGTCTGGGAAGCCTTTGTGGATGGCAGGGGAGATGGGCTAGATTACGGGAAGGATTAAAGAACGCTTGGTAGGTTTCTCAGCATGAACCAAAGAGAGGTGTGAAAACAGAGAGACTGGGAGAAAGGCAAGAGACTGGAGTGACGGAAGAGATGGAAAAGATGTTCCAGACGGCACCTCCCAGGGATTGGAGGCTGAAGGGCTTCTGTTGCTATATGGAATTTTTATTTTTAAAAAAGTACCATATTTGGTGATTCTTTTAATAGTTTACAGAAGACTTCTAAAATAGGAACTATAAGATTATTGTAGAGAACAACAAAAACCTTAGAAAATCATTGATCTGTCCTGGACCGCAGGAGTCTGTATATCTTTACCCAGAATCACTTTTTATCACAATGCCCCTAATTTTGATTCTCGCTCTTTAGAATTACATTATTTACTTGCTGACTTCTTCCTCTCCTTCCACGCCTCTCTCGCACACCCTGGGAAAGGACAGACTGTTTGTGTTGCATTTGATCTCAAATCTCAAATATTAGAAAAATGTCTGGCAAAAAAATGTGTTGAATTAATGAATAAACAGTATTATTCAAAGTATTCTAAATTATTCATAGTAAAACCCCAATTCTTTAGACCCAATTCTTTAGGTCTCTCCCAGGCATTGATGTTGATGCTGAGGAGATGGCGGAACCTAAAACAGATTTTTAGATGCCGTCACACGTCTTCCTTCATTATGATCTCTCTTCACTGTGTTGGGGGTAAAATATGCAGGGTTAGTTTATTTTTTAAATCTGAATTTAGTGGCCCAAATCCAGGCTCCCTACGCAACTGGAAAAAGACTCATGTTTTCAGGCTGAAAGAGATTTTCAAATAATGATGATTTTTCCATTATGACACCAAATGCATGTCAGATAGGCAGTTCAGCTGAAAATTAACTTCAAAATACTGTTAATAAAATGAAGTTCCTGTCCACATCCCTACTTGGGGAATGGAAAACAGGTACAGTACATTCTTTACTTTTATTGAGAATTCAGAGTAGCATCTATTAGAAAAGTATCTGGTCTGTAACATCAGGCTGCGTTCTTCACAAACAGTAATTAATGTTGATTTTATGGCTCCATATCTGGATTGTTTTGAAACTGCAGAGTAGTTTAAAATCAGTGGACTATAGAAAAGAAATTTAGGGATGAACTCCACTCTCTCCTGCCCGTGTTTCTTCTATTTTCCCTCGTTTAGCGAACAGAAGCCTGCAAACATTTTAGGATCTGGCTCCTGCCGGCTTCTCTGGGGCACTGACTGGGTTTCGGGTTTCTTTGTGCTTGTCCACAGGCTGTCTCCTTTCTCACCTGGCCCTCAGGCTGCACGCCCGAGTACACCAACAGTTCTTACAGGAACACAGAATGCTCCTTATTCTCTTGCTCTCTCTCCTTTTATTCCAGAGAGTGCATTTCTTGTGTGAATCTGTTCAGGCTAAAACAGGCATTCCTCATATTTTGTTAATAAGCCTGACAACTCATTATGTGAAAATGAAATTGCTTAAGAAAACAGCAATTTTGCATAAATTCGACCGAGTTTCAGCCCCTCTTAGGCCACACATAGTTTCCATTTACTGGGATTAGAGTTATTTTCTCTCGACCAGCGGAAATGAGGACCCTTCTGTCAGAACAGACCATGAACATGTTTCTCCAGCTCTTGGAAATCATCCTGGCTTATTTCTGTGAATGCAATACACAGTGAGGCAAAGACTGCTACGGTATAAAAATAAAAGAACGTAGTTTGATCTAATTTTGCCCCTTCTTTGATTCATGAGTCTGTCATGAGTAAGGTTCCATCCTCAGAGCTGTGCCTTTTTATGTCTTACTGGGTAGATAAAAAGAGAACGACAGGCCCACTGTATCCACAGCAACATCATTTTTTATATGGCGGCAGCTCAATTTGTTTTTAGGGCCCTCTCTAGGGTTGCCAAGTGGAATATCATGAGATGGTTTTCATTACAGAGTCTTTCTGCAGACATTATTCAGGATGGATCCTTTTGGGATGAGACACTTAGGAACCTACATGACATCAGGACTTGCCTTTGAAATCTAGGGAGTGATGGGGGAATAGTAATAATGTTTGATTTAAAAGTATGTCCTAAAATCGGTGATGAGGAGCGGGAGGTAACGAGTTCTCTCTCTCCTCCTCAGAATCTCCCCATTTTTCCATCTGGCCAGGAGGCTGACAGCATCACATCAATTTAGGAGCAATTTGGGGGCAACTGGAACAACTAATATATTCCACCATCCTGTTGTCTTGCCTGAGGCTTTCTGGAATTAACTTCCTATTACTCTATTTAATATAGTATTCCCATTAAAAGTGTTATTAATGGGTGATAGGCTGCTTTAACTCTCTACTAGGCGAAAATATCTGGTCACTTAAATAATAAAGTCCTTTCCACATAATGAACTAAAAATACATGGCAAAAAAAATCAGAAAGAAAGGAAAGGAAAAAGACTCCACTTACCTTTGTTCCTGGTAACCCTGGTAAGCCTGGTTCCCCTTGAGGACCAATGAAACCTGGTTCTCCCTGTAAAAAGGTGGCATATGAGATCATTATTCACGTGACAGTAAAGTTAAACTGATTTCCTTCTACTGGGATTACACTCCTTTGATTTTATACAGCTTTCTTGCTGAGATCCAGCTACTGACTATAAAATTAATCAGAATTGGTTTTGCTCAGTGAAAATACTTTAAGCAAAGCTTTGGAGAAAACCTAGAAAGGGAGAGTGACAAAGAAAACAGATAAATGTCTTTACCACTTCCTTTCTCATCTGTTGCCTAGTGCTTCTTATCATTTACCAAATTGAGAGCCATTATGTTTGGGTGGATGTGGTAGGTATCCTCTGAGACACGCCTCCATGATGCCACCTCCTGGTATCCATGCCCTTGTGTCATCCCCTCTGCTTGCATGTGGACTGGGTTGACTGTCTCATATCTAATGAACAGAATATGGCAGAAGTAATGGGATATCACTTCTGAGAATGAGTTAGAAAAAGACCATGGCTTCCACCTCTGGGGCCCTTTCTTGTTGTCTCTCACTTGGATCACTTGCTTGGGGAAAGCAAGCTGCCCTGCTGTGAGCTACACTATGGAGATGTCCACCTGGTGAGGAACAAGGTCTGCCAACAACCACATGTGTAAGCTTGGGAGTGGATGCTCCACCCCAGTAGGGTCTTCAGATGAGACCACAGCCCTGGATAACAGCTTGACTTCATCATCATGAGAGACACTGAGCCAGAGGCACCCAGTGCTCAAATTCCTGTTCCTCTAAAACTGTGAAATAATTGTTTGTTGTTTTAAGCCACTCCAGTTATAGGGGTAATATGATAGGCAGCAAGGGATAACTGATACAGTGGATGTGGCTAGGGAAGAGATTCAGGAATGTTCAGCATGACAGAAAAAGGCATCTCTTCTTGCCACAACTCCATAACCTCTTCTCCACTACCTGGAGGAAATTGGTTGTGGTATAATAAAAAATGTATTTGGTCTTTTTTTCTGGTTCCTGGCACAGAGCTTCTAAAACCTTGGAATTGTCTAAGTGATAGGAGTAACAGGAGCATCTTTTGTTATTCATAACAAGAGTCTTTCAAGGTACCTGAGTTTATGCTGATGAAGTGACTTGACTCTTGGCGGCCCCTAGAGAGCCCCAGGGTGGGGGCTATGATGAGAAGGGTGGAACATTCAGCCCGTCCCCTCCTCTCACCATCTCCAGGGAGGAGCGGGACTGGAGAGTGAGTTCAGTCACCAACGGCCAATGATTCAATCAATTGTGCCTACATAATGGCACCTCCATAAAACCCCTAAACAATGGGTATTAGAGAGCTTCTGAGCCGGTGAACACATCTACACGCCGGCAGGATGGTGCACCTCAACTCCCGGGAACAGAGGCTCCTGTGCTCAAGACCCTTTGACCTAACCCTATATATCTCTTCATTTGGCTGTTCATTTTATCTTTTATAATTAACTGTAATAGTAAGTATGACATGTTCTTGAGTTCTGTGAGTCATTGTAGCAAATTTTCAAACTTGAGTGGAGGTGAGAGTGTGTAGTTGTGAGCATCCTCAAATTTGTAGCCAAGTAAGAGACAAGTGCAGGTAACCGGGGGACCCAGTACTTGAGATTGGGGTCTGAAGTGAGGGCCGTCTTGGGGGCTGAACCCCTAAACCTGTGAAGTCTGATGCTAACCCTGAGCAGTTAATGTCACAATAGGATTGAATTGTAGGACATGCAGTTGGTGTCAGAGAATCAGAGAGCTGGAGAAGCGGTGTTGGAAGACACCACGTATTTGGCGTCAGAAAATACCTGAGACCAGTGTTCATATTTTCTTGAACATCCAGAAAGTTTTCTTTTCTTCTTAACAATGTGAGCTCAGATATAAGAGTCTAAATTCCTTAAATCGATAACATAGTTTTAAAGCAAAAAGCATAATGGCTCTGTTCCCATAGTTCCTGTTTTCTGTTTTTGTTTTTTACCCAAGGTGGATTATTTCTGGAGAAGTTTCTAATGTTGTTTGATAACATTTGATTTTTCTCTAAGATTGCAACATTTCAACTTGTTTTTTGATACTTGGAGTTGAGCAGGCCAATAGAGAGAAAATATTTTATAAGAAGTGTTAAAATGTCATCAAACATTTTTGAAATAAGTGAGTTTTAAAAATACGCTGTATAGGGGCTGGCCCCGTGGCCGAGTGGTTAAGTTCGCGCGCTCCGCTGCAGGCGGCCCAGTGTTTCGTTGGTTCGAATCCTGGGCGCGGACATGGCACTGCTCATCAAACCACGCTGAGGCAGCGTCCCACATGCCACAACTAGGACCCACAACGAAGAATATACAACTATGTACTGGGGGGCTTTGGGGAGAAAAAAGAAAAAATAAAATCTTAAAAAAAAAAAAATAAAAAATAAAAAAAAAAATAAAAATACGCTGTATAAAGCCTTGGGTATTGGATGGGGAACCACCACAAAATGTATCCTATTGATACACAACTCAAAAAAAATTATCTCTAGCTCTGATGCTTATGGTGCTGGTTTAAGAAAAAAACGGTGGAGGGGAAATACTGCTATAGGTTTATTGTTTGTGAAATTTCTATAACTCTATTCTACATGCCCCACACCCTTCCACATCACGGAAAGGAGAAACTGGACAAATAATTTTGTATGGATCTCTTAATGGTCTAAAGAACATCAACTATATTTAGAGCAACCAATGATGACCATTCTACTTTTTGTGAAAGAGTTTAACTTGTTATTTTAAACAACAAAAAAAATCACACATAATACATTTATTTACAAGTAAGGTATTTCTCCCAATAAAATGATATATACAAAGACATAAATATTCCCTCTCCGCCCTCAAGAAAAAAGCTGTATTAAAGTCAGTGTGTATCATCAGTAATGACTTACTGTCTTGAAAATACAAGGCAAGTTAGTAGGTTGAAAGTTTACAGGCAGACAAGACTCTCATATATGTTCAAGTAGAAATGAAATTATCTCACTGTTTAGTAAAGCAAATAGAAGCACCATTAAAGCATACTAATAAAAGAGAAGAAAAAAGAGGAAGTGTTGCAAAAATGTATTTCTTATTCAGGTTAGTGTTTAGTTTATAAGAAGATGAAACACACAGTGTCATAATTCACAAATAAATAAATAAGCCTTTGTGATCTCAGTGGCCAGACAAAAGTGTTTTTTCTACCTTTTAAAAAAATGGAACGTACATTAAATTCTCCTGAGTAAATGTAAAGAAAGTTCCCTTAAACAGAAATGTTTGGGAGGAAATTTTTTTATTTCAAGATATAAAATTAGCAAGGTAGGTGACAGTCACAAAACTTTAACTCTATTAATATTGGCTGATTCTAAAGCTTTGAGTATGATTAAACCTCACCGTGCTACTCTAAGAAAGCAGCTACCACATCAATACAATCATTTCTTGTTTCAATTTATTCAGGGGGAAAAATAGCATACTTAACTTTAGGATCAAATTTTTATGTTCATTTAATTCCAGTGCTCTCAATCACTTCAGAGACATTATCTCCATCCTCTCTATATCTTGGCAGGAGGGGGAGGAAATAATCATCGGGCTTTTTCCTGTCTCAGGCTTGGAAGACAATTGTTGAAGTAAATAAGGCATAAATATGTGTACTCATGGTCTTGAGCTGGGCGGGCTGTTTCTTACCTTCCTAAGCTTATACCAAGGGTGCTCAAAGTGCCTTGTTGTGTACCCTCATTAGTTACAGAGCAAGAGACATTCATTGATGTGGTTTCAGATTCCACATTGCACCTAACCTCTGAGAAGCCCCCACCTGTAGAGTTTGGGGTGGTATCAAAGCAGAATATCCACCATTTTATGGAAAGGCTACTAGAATAATCTTCCTTTGTCCAATGACATATCTGTATGAGGCTGGTTTTTCTTCATATACTTCACTCAAAACACAAACCGCAACAGATTGAATGCAGAAGCGGATATAGGAATCCAGCTGCCTCTATTAAGCCAGACATCAAAGAGATTTGCAAAAAAAAAATAAGTATAACAGTGTCACTCTTCTTGCTAACTTTTTCTTTTTGGAAAATTCTATTTCATAAAATGTTATTTAACACACAATGAGTTTTTAAAATTTCTCAGTTTTAACTTCTAATACAGAAATGTCAATAGATATAATGTACATAAATGAAACCTCTTTCAACCCTAATTTTTAAGCTTATAAAGAGGTTTTGAGACTAAAATGTTTGAGAACTGTTGGTATAAAGGTACAGAACTGAGTTAAAACTTGGCTTTGCAAGCTGGAATCCTGAGGATCCCAATAATGGAAGATTTTGGTGTCATTAAGGGGCGACTTAGTCAAGATTCATTATAAGATAATGCGAGCACTGTCTCTGGAATAAAGGAACCGAACAATAATGTCTGTTAATATTGTTGCCCCGATCGTATAGGCTCACAAATGTTAGGTATTATCATCATCATCATCATCAGTAGTAGTAGTGTATTACAACATCTCTGCAGCTCATTGGTGACATACAAGGTAACTTCTTGTTCCTTTACAACCTGTGTGGGGCTATACTCAATAGCTCTTCAGCTTCTTTCAAGAAGTAACCCTAAATTTTCTCATGTGAATACGTCATCATTTTATGAGACAATATCCATCTGCAGAGCATTTAGGATTGCAAAACCAAAAGTGTGTAAGGTAGAGAAGTGACAGATTTCCTAAGAATGACTTTTCTTCCTGTAAGGAAGGGAAAGGAGAAAATGGTTGTACCCATTGAAAAATCCCTAAATAAGTGTAATCCTTTAAAAAAAAAACCTCACCTCTTTGACAAAGACTGAGGTAGAGTTTAATGGTTCTAGAATCTCCTAAAATGTCTAGGAGAAAGCTATGACAACGTAAAGTATTGAAACACTTTTATGTGATTAAAAAAAAATAGGGAACTGTTTCTTCTCCCGTAGTCACAGTTCTAGCTGACCAGGGTAGAGGAAGGAGACCGGGAGTCAGGGAAGGTGGGGGAGCAGCTGCAACATGATTCAAACACAAAGCACTTCTGGGAAATCATCTTTGGAGTCAATCAGACTACACAAAAATGAGCTTACACAAGTTTTTGGGGGCAAGAAACAGAAGTAACGATTTGTATTAGTCTAATGATTCTCAGAGCTGTTTTTACATATCTAATGTCATTTAATCAATGGGAAATAGGAGATTACTGAATTGGAAATTATTCACATGTATTTGAGCAGACAATGTGGAGGAGAGATGCAATAGAGGAAATTAAAACTATAATGGAATTAAGTTCTTACATTATTTTTTTTTGAGGAAGACTAGCGCTGAGCCAACATCAACCACCAATCTTCCTCTTTTTGCTGAGGAAGACTGGCCCTGAGCTAACATCCGTGCCTATCTTCCTCTACTTTATATATGGGACACCTGCCACAGCATGGCTTGCCAAGGTGTCATGTCCGCACCTGGATCTGAACCAGTGAACCCCAGGTCGCTAAAGCAGAACATGTGAACTTAACTGCTGCGCCACTGGGCCAGCCCCTTACATTACTTTTAACAAAGGAACAATTAAATCTTGAGTTTATTTTTTCTTTTTCTTTTACAAGGCAATTACCTGAATTAGAAAATCCAATTTATAATTTCACTGAGCCATTTTAGGGATAAATTGGGAACATAAAGCAGAGGCCCTTTGAAAAGGGCAGATTCTGGCCATCATCCTCAGGGAAATGTGGACTACACGGGAAACAGCAAGTTCATAGCTCTACTGTTGAAGTGAAACAATAAAATATGACATTTTCTGAAACAAGATTAATTTTTTCAGTTTATGATGTATTAGTGCTTTTTTTTAACATGACAACAAAAAACATCAAAGAAAAATGAGGGAAAGGCAGAGGATTTACACATTGGTTTGTCCTGAACACCAGGGCACCGATGGCTAGCCTAAGAGTAAGGCAAGAAGAGCACTAATTACCTCAGAGTCACTTCACTCTGCTTAAGTGTCAGAGACACATGTTTTCTTTCGTTTCATAGATACATTCTAAGTTTTCCTCCGTCTCTCTATGTATTCACTCACCATCTCAAGTGAGACAGCACTTTGGGTTTCTACTTTTGTTATTGTTGAGAGTAAGATTACAAAGTAAACTGGGACTCCATTCATGTTGGTGCTGTGGATCCTGCGGGGAAGGGAATCAAGAGGGAAGGCCACCAGTGGACAGATCTTAAAACGTCACTGCTTGCAGAGGTAGCGCCTCAATACCAGGGGTTGAAAATTAAAGCGAAGGAAGAGGAGAAGGAACAGTGGAGGAGTGTGGCAAGGGGCTGGAGAGAAAGATGCAGGAAGACAGGAGGGGAAAGGAGGAACGGAGGGGAGCAAGCATCTGACAGTTTTCTGCTCCTCCACCATGACCCTCACCATTAAGTCCAGGTTTTACCTGTGGTTTTCGTTGGTCCTGGAAACATCCAACCACATCTACCCTTGGGACAAACATAGAAAATATATACAATATCTGACTCTTAAAATAAATACAGAGCTATGATTTAACCAAAGCCTGGAGATGAAATACGTACAACACTATTTATCAGAACCCCTAATACAGTCTAAAATTCTAATCACTAAAACATAATTAATAGCTGGCACCATATTCTGCTGCCCACACCACATGCTGACCAGGGATTCAATGGTTGTCAGAGAAACAAAACTCTCAGCTCGAAGGCTGGTGCTGTTGCATCACAGCACTAACACAGCATCAGATGCCAAAGCGAAGAAAAACTCGGTTGAATTTTCTCGTCTTGTCTTGCATACCACATCTGATTTCTTCCTGAGCTGTTTCATGAGTTCTGTCCTTTGTTTATTCTCCACATTAATTATTTAGCCCACCACCAAGGAGTTCAAAAACCAGGCCTCAATACCAAGACTGTAACGCATTTCCCTGTGTTGAGCTGGAAGACACGATGAATAATAGAGTAGCTGTGGTTTTGGCAACTAGAGTGGGATTCACGTTGGGCAGAAGAAATGCTATTAATTCAGGATAAAGCACAATATAGGCCTAGCAGCAAACTGCTGGGAGCAGCAACAGCAGCAGCAGACCCATCCGAAAATCTGAAACAGCTCGCTAATTTGAGTGAAAGCTTTGAACAGCCAGGGCTCACAAAGATGCAGACCCAAGTCTACGGAGAAGAGCTGTAGCCAGAATCAAAGGTGTGTCTCCATGTCGCCAATTTGGAGGGCCTAACGGTCTCACAGTGATCTTTCCAATACGGCTAACCATTTGGCAGCCACAACTTTGATGTTGTAGTATTAAGCTCAAGGAAAATAAGTCACAGTAGCTAATATGTACTATATTTGAAAAACTGTCTTGTTTGTGCACCAAACAAAAAATTCCCGTTGATTAGAGTGTCAGTATTAGGGTTCTCTCTCTCTCTGCATTCTTTCATAAATTGGCAACATATGCACAGAGACACGCAGTAAACTGCAAGAAGATTTAGCTACAGGAAGGTGGGGTCCATTCACTCTATAAGACAAAAGGAAGACACTACAAAGATACGATTTTTGACTGAAGCCATTTTGCTCGACTCGTTTGCTATTACCTTTAAAAAATTTAAACAACCTATTGAGATAGCTTAGATTCTGTGTATTCTGGCCAAAAACCCTCAAAACAAAACCAAAAAAACCCAAACAACCAAACAATGACCATCTTTGCCAACCAAGATGGCAACAAAAACTGGCCTTCTTTACCCCAAAAAGGCAAAGGAAAGCTAGGAAATTCCGTAAGAACAGGGCCCTCTGAAGTCTAACAATGACCATCAAAGCTCCCACTAAGTCTTAGAATTCCATCATAAAATCTGGACTGATTTTTCTTCAAACCCACATTGAATACATAGTAGTAGTTTAGATGACCTTATTCTGTCTTTTAAATGGCTATTGGGACAGTTCACTTAACACTCTTGTCAAGTTTACATAAAAGATGTCTTTGAGGTAGGCAAGAAGAGTCAACAAATACATAGATGGGGTTATCAGTCAGGGTGAGAAAGGAAGAGAAAGCTGCATTCATACAGAAATGGTCACCAGGTATTTCCCTATAAACTTCCAGAACTTACCATCTGTTAAAGGGAATGGTGGCCAGAAAGTCCTAACTGATTAGCTCTTGTCCACAGAAAAATCTCTGGTTTTTCATTTATTACCATTTGTTTTATTTTTATAAGTCATTATCAATTAAAGGAGTAAAATAAATTATTTTTTTAACCTGTCTAAAAAACCTCTAATATAGCAGCTAAAACTAAGTCATGTTTTCCATGATATTTATTACCCCCAAGCAGATCCAATTTTCATTGCCCAAAAAATAGTACAACAGGGATTGAAAAATATGTGCTGATTTGCCTGGGTGCTAAAAGCATCACAAATAATTTTGATTAATGTGTCTTGACACTGAATGCATTAGCCTTACAATATTCTTCTTGCTTAAAGGCTAATTAGAATTCAAGTCAGTGTGATACCTGCTTTTGAGGATTATAGCAGGAACATTTGTTGTAATAAGAACCTCCAGGCAGCCAGTTTTGGTAATGATTGATTTGTAAAATTATTGACGGGGAAAAAAAAGAATGAGAAAGTAGAGTCTGTCTCCAAAATACTTATTTCCCTTAAGGATCAAATTTGTATAAATTAAAACATCTTGGTGGCTGTGATGAAAATGAACTACAATAGCAGGTTTATTTAAAATCCAGAAAATAGATCTGATTTTTTTTCTTTCTGTAGCAGGATTACATCATGAAAGCACATTCAGTCTATTTATTGGAGGTTTCATTGTGGCTGCTAAAAATCTCTGATTTCTAGTTGTATGAGTGTCCTAATTGGACTCTTAAATTACTCAACTGCTCAGACACACTTCATACAAGCAGGAAATAATTATATGTAAAATAACACAATGTTATCCTTTTAACCAGTATTTCTTTCTTTCTTTTTTCTTTTAGGAATTCATTCCACATCCTATGTTATTTCCAAAAAAGTAACTTTCCTCTGCTATTTCTAAAATGTGATTTGATGTTTCTAAGGAAAGAACCTCATCTCCAGTGGATTTTGAAGATAAGTTTCCATTAGATTACCGAACACTACACCAAATCCTAAGAATGCCAAGTACACGTTTCCGCCACCTGTAAAAGTCAGTCCTCCTGTGAGCGAGTGTCAAGGAGGACTTCATACAATGGGGTATAAGGAGTCACTTACTGTCTTGTACCCTCCCAATCCTCAAGTTCTTGATCAGAATGTCAAATTTTCACTAATGTGGAGGCCAGAGAAAAAATATCAAGCTTTCAGGGAAAATACTGTAAAAATGTCTTTGCCACCTAAATGACTTGTTTTTTTTCTGATTTGGTATAATTTTTACCACATTATGTCTCCCTACTATATTAATTTTACTGTATTATGTAAATTTTTTCCAATTTATCTTCTAGATATGATGAGATAAACTCATGGTCTATGCTGAATGTTGTATTTCCTCATCCTTTGTTACTGGAATATGTTTGGGTTATAGGAAAAGGGGCATAGTGTGATGTCATGTTTCAAGAGAAAGCAGATGATCTTACTGCTCTTAAGGTAACATTCACCCATCACTGCAAAGGAGTTTTCAGAGCTTACGCTCTATGTATTAACCTGTAGGGGATAAATGGCTTCACGTTCTCTGGGTTAAAATTACTCACATGACGAAAGACTACATAGAACAGGTGCATAACCAATGTTTCCAATATTCTGAGCTGCTCCAAGAGAAAGAAATGACAATACCTACATTTATATAGTATTTACTAGAAGCTTGGCAATATTTTAGGAGCTTCACATATAATAATTCATTTAATCCTCACAACAGTCCTCTGAGTTATATGGAATGGTGACTCCTGATTGTAAGGAAACCAGAGCACAGAGAGATTACGTATCTTGCCCAACACCGTGCTACAGCCTCACGAACTGGTGAGGGCAGGACCAGGATCTGCACAGCGGCAATCTGGGTCTAAAGTCAGGGCTCTCGATCACTGCCCCATTATTAGGGCAGTGTCATCGTCAAAGGGGGAAGTAATGCAGTTACACTTTTCAAAATAAGTGAGGAGAGAAAAATTTTTAAAAAGTAAGAACTTTGAATCTTACTCTTTTATGTGGTTTCAGAAAAGCTAGTTACAGTAAGTTTTACCCATGAAAAACATATTTGAAGACTTATTTATAAAAATAATTTTCTGAGCTCAAATCTTATTCCAGAAGATCAATGTCTGCATGGTACATTGTGCATGAAGTAATTTAATTTTCCCAGTTGAACATCCTGACACTATATGAACCATGAACACGTGAAATAGAAATCCCACATGTCTTCCACATGGTCAGAGGACTTCACAATACTTGTGCAGGAAGCTTAAGAGTGGTTTGAAATTAAGTTATGCCAGTTCTTAGTGACTTTTATTATGTATGCCTAAGGCGTTAGCACTTTTCTCTGAGTGGGACCCTGAGGTGATAGACAGATGAGACTGCTGTCTGTATTTAGGCCCTTTGCTCATTTCCTGAGAGCTGTGTGGAAGGCATTTGGATTCTCATTAAGTTTCCAACCATTCCCCGAGAGCAACAGGTGGCAAATCAAAGCTTCCCTGGTATGTCATGGCTGGTTTCCTCAAGGTCTTGGAAATACCCGATGGCTCTTGCATGCTCTCTGCAGTACCAGCAGACAAGAAGGAGACGAACAGCAACAGGAAGTATTTCCAAAGCATAAACAAACATACCAGTCTAGGAAGGTTATGACTGACGTTCTGCTACCACACATTCTAAATCCATACATGGTGGTTTCCTCTTTTGAATATTGGTACTCATTCAAACTATGAAATTGTGGCTAACTGTCCTGGGGTTGGCTACCTAACAGAGGGAAGGCATATAAAAGGAATGAAGAACATACCAAGTTAATGAAGCTATAGCATAAAACTATAAACTTTCAACTCATGTATAAACATCCACTGACCACTCATGACTGTTACGTGTTCTTAAATGTCTCCTTTACAAAATTATTTATACTGAGCACCTATGACACTATAAGGAAAATATATGGCTCACTTCCTGAGCTGGAGCGAGAAGACAAAGCTTGTTAATCTAAAAACAGTATCTGTGATTTAAATCCAATACTGGATAGTTACCCAACAGTAGAAAAGCATCTCCAGTGAATGACGAAAAAATGTTCAACTGATAGCTTCTTGTCACTAGTCACTTTGCAAGGTTAGAAAAGCAAACCTTGTTTTTCTATATGATCTTGACAAAACTTGGCAATTTTCTATGATCCTAGGAATCAAAGCATTTACTTGAGATGGCAAATTACCAACATCCTTCTCTACTTAAAAAAGTTCAAAACCTTCAGACGGCCCCACAGAGGATTAGAAGCGCCCTGGAGGACTTTTCTTGGTGGAGGACGTGAAATAAATAAAAGATAACGATAATAAATGGTCATAACTGACATTGTTTTTTGTTTTGGAGGGAAATAAACCCAATACCTTCACCCTAGTGTACTCTCTCTCACCAAGCAAGTGCCTTCCTCACAGGAGAAGGGACAACTGGACTTCAACGCAGTGCTGAGCGTCCTGTCACACGACCTGGCATTGGCCACACAGCTCTGCTTGCCTACAAGTGCTGCAGAAAAGCCGGCCCCAGTCCTTCCAGAGTGGCCCTCCTTGTAAATGTCTTCCTCCTTTCTTATGCTACCAAGCTCTTCTTAACTAATGCTGAACACAATTTTCTTAAATTTGTTTTAAAATCTATGATCTTTCAATCATTTGTAAAATGCTCCTTTTTTTTAATATGTGGGAATTACTAAGAAACTACCATAAATTAACTCTACAACATGAAATCACATACTAATTTATTAAGCTACTTTGCTAAATCTCAAATGATGAGGAAATGACTGATTCTTGAGTAAGCTGTTGTCATAGAGTGCACTTTTTCATTGAAGATGCCAAAGACTAAAAATATATTAAAAGGATATATCTGAACATCTACGATACTAATCTGGAAACAGCAAACAAAAAGCAGAATGAAAATTTCCGAGTGTCAACCTGGAAGACATAGCTTTCATGTCTGTTAATTATACCAAATATTCTCATAAAATATTATATACGATACCATACAATGTCTGGGAACTCAACAGTTTAACATATTATTCTAAAATTATATGATTTCATGCAACACACCTCAAACACAACCTTCATAAAACAGTATACACAACCCTCACACTGAAACTGGGAATATTAATTTTAGAGAGGTCTGATGCACTCTAGAGATTAATTCAAAACTCTGTAAGATGGGAACAGTGTAAGGAAAAATCTACTTGATACATTACCTTATCAAATAGTTCTAGAATTTAAAAAAGAACTTTAAAATAAGATGCTGATTTTACAGAAGCAACTACGGTGGAGGAAGCGAACTTTTAAACCTCGTCAGTTGCCATGTGAAATTTTTACACGGTTTAAAAACATGCGAAACAACGTTTCCAAACTAAGCTTTCAGCAGTTACTTCAAAAGACACATAAAAAGTTGACAGGAATAGTATGTGGCTCAAAACGGTTTAGCAATACGATGTATACGCTGCAGTGAGAATTACCGACAGGAAGTGGAAGCACAAAACACTGTAGCGGGATTATCATAATGGGTGAATCATGAAACAGCTGCCTAAATGTTGGATTCATGGGGACACTGAGACTTTAATTTCTGGTCAGAATCTAATAGGATCTTAAGTATAAAATTTAAATGTGAAAGTAGACTTTCTAGACTTTAAAGAATTCTTGTGACTTCAAACGACGTGGCTTTTACATTCATTTCAGGGGCATAGTAGGTGCCCAAATAGCAGAATACATCGTCCAGATAGCAATGGCAAACTTTAGAAATATGTGCTTAATTTTTAACTAAAAATTTTAATTGGTTGAGATGGCTGGTGAGAATTTAAAGAACAGGACTATATTTTTAGTTTTGATTTTTTTTCCTATTTTCCTCCCATTTTTGTGATGCTCACGATTACAGTTCTATGAAGCCAAGACTGTCAACGCAGTATTTACCTTTATCCCCGGAAGTCCAGGAAGGCCAGGCAGCCCTGGTTCACCCTACACAGGAAAATCACACAGCATTATAGGACAACAGTCACTCAGGCATGGCGCCTGGAGAAAACATGGCAAATGCTCCTAGCTGAATACTTGGTATAGATATGCACTGTATATATATAAGTACTGTCTAGTTTCAAGAAGTGTATACAGTTCAGTCAACTCTTGATTCAGGGACTGGCTGACCATTTTGCAGATTTTTCAGGGTTTTCCCTCTTCCTGCCAGTTCACTGCTCATAGAAGGCAAGGAAGAGTAGAAGGAGAACTCCTGTGTTTTGCTACTCCCCGGTGAATGACTTGTTGGGGAGGCTGAAGCTATTTGCTGAAATGAGGATTCTGCATACATTTGAATAATGCATCTTATTCCTCTGCTCTCTTACCTCAGATAATCAAGAGTTGGCTGTATGAACAGATGGTCACATCAAAACAAGATACACTAAAAGTCTTGCTCACTTAAAAGTATAGTAAGATTTCTTTTCCATTCCTGAATGATGAGAAGATAAACGCATGGTTAAGATTATACTTAACTCCAGCCCATATTTCTAACAATTGTTGGGTCTGGGTAACCCTGCTTAGCAATTTAGGGCTAATGGTCCCATGCAGCTGTTCCTGAATGCAGGTTTGAGATTAAGTGGCACATTGTGGGCGAGCACACTGGAGTCAAGCTAGGTCTTCTCATTTTCACAGAATAGTCTATATTATTTTAAGTACAAAGTATAGTGAAGAGAGGTTACATTTCTCAGAAAACCTCTCAAATTCCACTAAGGAAGCATAAGAAAATCGCCAGAGAAAATGCAAGTTCATCCTGAGTTGGAACTGAGGTGACTATTATTTGTGGAAATAACATTTGAAAGTTTCATGATGGTCAGTCAGTGGGAAGACAGCTTTACTAAAAGATTAACAATAAAAGTGGCAGACAAGCCTTTCTTTTAATCTAAAGTTTTAACAATTCTCATCCTAAGGAAAATCTACTAAGAACAACCAGACGTTTCATCTTTAATGTTATCACTTTCAAATTATGAAGAGCCATGATTTGCTCTGGTATTATCACAAAATGACGTCAGACGCTGTCTATTAAGCTGTATGGTTAGACATAGAAAGGGCAATGACTTTCCTGATGGCTTAGGTCAAAGGTGCTTCAGGAATGCAAAAGAAATCTATTCTGTCTGAAACTATATATGACAATCTGCATTCTGAACAATAAGACTAAGAGGAGATTAAGCCAGAGAAGAAAGGATGATTATTAAGAATTTGATATTCCATTCAAAGAATATTGTTCATGTAGACTAAACTTTACACAGATACAACATCGGACTTTTGCTTTTCCTTTTTCTTTCTCTTTCGCCATTCAATAAATAAATCTGGGAAGACCTCGAAAAAGGGCTTGTATCTCCAATTTACTCAAGATTCTTTTTACTGTAAAAAAAGTATAAGGCCCTTGAAAACACAGTAAATTGCAGCAGAATATACAACCAATATAAGTAAACATATCAGTGACAAATCTGTAGTTTTGAATTGTTTTAGGAAAGTCCCTCCAAACTCAGGACAGCGTGTTTGAAAGTTGTGTGCCAATGTATAGGTTGTAACACTGTTTCCAACAGCAGTTCCAACCACACCGCATCCCTCCCACCAAATTAAAAGGCTCAATGACTTCTTTAAAGAAAGATATTATACACAGGCATACATAGACACACACCCATGTTTTTTAACAATGAGAAAGATTTACAAGATATTATGGAATATTTTATAACGTAGATTGAATACTTACAGAGACTTCCAGCACTGAGTGTATATATATATATATATATATATATATATATATATGTAGGTTATAAATGTACTTTTTAATGAACAAATATTTCAGGAATTCATATTTCATAGTCTTGGAGTTTTATAAAGTTGACCTTTCCAAATTTATATTTACTTAAAAGTTGACATAATGAAAGATTATAAAATATTTAATGCTACCCTTTGTGAAACATCTCTCAGCATTTTTAGGAAGACATTTCTTCCTATATAAATTCTCTACACCTTAAAGGCTTATCTTTCAATTAAGAGAGAGTTTTTCACTTAATTTTTCCAGTCTTGCCTATTCCTTGGCTCAGGAGCTTCTCTGGGTTGAATTCTTGGGCATGCACAGCCCAAGGTCAGATCTGGGTCAACATTAAGAACTGGTTTGTTATTCCATTTGAAGAATACTTGTCCAAGTAGGTGAACCTTTACACAGATACATCACGCTTCTGGTTTTCTTTTTTCTTTCCCTTTCACTCTTTGCTCTCCATTATAGGAGACCTTGTCTGCTGTCAAAGTCGGCACTCTGCTTTCACTGCAGGTCCCCCTGACAGTGCCCTGTATTTCCAGATACAGTTCAGCTGTGAGGGTCCCTTCCAATGGGTGATCAAGTAATTTTACCCCTTTAAAATTAGAGGATATATTTTAAAAAGATATGGAGAGGTTAAGAAGGAAAAAGTTATGTGATGAAACGGTACTTATTTTATAAAACTACACACTCACTTTACAAACACATATATACACTCTAACTCATGTATCAATTGCACACTCTACTGTTGAGTTTGTATAAGAAAAAAACTATAATGAAATCACTCCTATATTATGAATGTTACTCTAAATAACAAACTTAGATACTGCAAAATACCAGACAGTGGAAAGCTAATCACTGCGTTTTTTGTTCTGTCATGATATCCTCTACTTGTCTGGGAATGTCCCTAATGCAGGACTTAAGTACCAATAGCCCACAACGCGGTTCTGCAATGGTAAGAGAAATGCCATGGAAGATCTCTTGAGCTGATTCTGTACTCACTTCTGTCTGTTATTTTCCAATCTAAGTGAGCAGCGAGCATGGAAATACTTTACTTTTAAAGCGATGTTGGGGTAAGTATTGCCAAATCCAGATATTAGGACAAAGGAAGTCATAAATATTGTGGGAAAGTTAGATTGCGTCAAAGGGTAGAATCTGGCCTAAATATTAATCAAAAAGATGCTGCTCATTTCAGGGCACATATTCATTCAGATAGGTTATAAGTTTTTAATGAAACCACCCCTTCTCTCAACATAATTTAAAACAGGTTTTTAATGAAATACAAAAGAAATCCAATGTTTCCATATGTAAACCTATAAACTTCCAGAAATGAATCTAAACTCTATTTCTAAATAATCATGATAAACCAACGTTTTTTAAGCAAGGAAAACCAATTTGGATCTTCTACTCTGAAAACAGAGGAGTCTTTATGAGATTATAGCAGATTTTTTGGTTTTGTTTCTTAAAAAGACCTAACAGGCCTGCAGACATTTCTTTTAGTATATCATGGATTGAGAGCAGTTTAAAGTTAGCCTGTAATTTTTAAAGATTAAGGGACCTAAAATTAGACCATTGGAGAAGATTAGTTGTTTTTTCAAACCAAAGCAGACCATGGATCTCTGATGACATCACTAATTTCAAACTTCTTACATAAGAATCGGTAGGAAATCTTAGGAACAGAATAGCCAAATTTGCAGAGCTCTGCTGGGCTCTTTGGAAAAGTCTCAACTTTACCTGAAATTGGACCTGATGGATCATTACTCTTAGATTCTTAGTTTCAGGAGAAAAATCTATTTTTAAATTAGAGATATGTTAAAAGACTGTGAAAGACCTTATCAAAAATTACTTTAAGTGTTTAGAACAAAGCAATGACCCTCTCAATGACTTCAGGAATGTGGGAATGTCACTTTACTATGTTTTAAGCCTCCAAACTACTACAGTGCAATTTACTCTCTTTCCCTTTACACTAACGAGATAAATTCTATGTATCTAATCATATTTCCTTCTATAACATCAGCTAATCCTAGACAAAGGCAGAGTCAGGATCTGAAGAGATTTAGCCTAATGTGGAATTCACGTTTACTTGTTTGCCACAATACATCTGTTATCTAAAATCTGACGGCACTGGGCACTGATATCCAGATGCTCACACGATAAACTGCTAACAGTTGTTTCCTGCCTCAGACTCAAGTGAGGATAGGAATCTAAACATATTCACTGCATGTCTTCTCATTTATCACTGGAGCAAAGCACAAATGATAAAAAAATTAATGTATGTATCCACAGATTGGTTAGTCAAAGTGGTTTGGCTAGTGTCTCTAATTAAAATTTAGTTTATGAACAAATTTCTTTGTTTAACATAACATTCACTGCACAGGTAGATGTTAGTCACAAAAAGCAATCAGTAGGGAAGTATTTGAGATGTAAGGAATATAATTTTAAAAGAACTGTCCATCATTCCCTGTTGAGACAGTTTAGTAAATATTCATTACTTCTCATGAAAGACAGAAACATGCAGAGTATCTTAAACATGCAAGATAAATTAGTGGCATTCCAACGCAACCTGTCTTTGTGAGTCTCAAACAGCTCAGACCTTAGTCTACACAGCATCCCTTCTCATGAGCGGAGTGTGCTTCCACGTTTCCTATCGTCAGCATCAACACTTTAAAATGCAAGACGACCAAAACACTCTGCATGCAAAGCATGAAAACTGCATCATTTTGCCACAACTGTTTTCATACTCCACAGTGGATAGCAGATATAAAATGGTGACCATGAGACAGTTAATAGAGATGCACCAGAGGAGAGAGATTACCTTTTGCCCTGGACGACCAGATTCTCCAGGTTCTCCCTGGCCAAACAAAACCAAAAGTGAAAAGGACAGTCTTAGGAGAAATCCCCCAAACCCTCAGGCTCTGGACACTTTCACGGAGACAGCCCAGCCACCTTGATCGCATGCACTTCACTCACTTTTCCTGTTACTCCACATCTCACTAGAAACAGGAAAATTTTTTTGCTGTGTCTAAAGCTCACATACAAGTCCACATTTCCACAAAAACCAATCAGAAAGGGAACAGAAGGCAAGACCTCTTATTTAAGCCTTTATGAGATTTCCAGTAGTTACTCCTTGTTGAGTTTGGAAGCTGATTATTACAGGAGAATAGGAACAGAGTTATAACCATCATCCTTGGTCAAAGGGAAGAGAAACAGAGGCTTATAAACACTGAAACTGTAACTCCTGGCACACAAATACTTCCAAGTCTACAGTTACCTTAATTCCTGCAGCAGACGATCCAGGGTCACCCTATAATGAAAACCATGAGAGATTATTCCATAAGTTCCAGGCACAGGAAACACACACACACACGCAGAGCATTACTGACGGGGTCACTCACAAGAACCCCATGACTAATGCTAACTATGCTCCCTAAGACTTTGTATCAATATGTCAGCTGTTGAGATGTCAACAATTTCCAAGATAAACAATGTACTTGCTAAAATCACGGGTTGACTTTGAAGGCAAAATACATAGGACTACATTCCTTGAAATAAATATAAATACATAAATATGGATCTCTTCCCTTGATACAGTGCTAAAATTGTATTTTAAAGCAATACATTATAATTTTGAGATCTGGAATTTTGGTTTTCTCTATTTCTGGAATTTATTAATGTCACTGGCTATCATTTACTGGGAGATCCTTGACCCTTTTGGTCTTCAGAAAGTCAGGGTTCAACAGACGAAGTCAAAGGGTTAATGATGTCGAGTTGGAAAAAGCCACGCAGCAGGTCAGTTTGTCTTCCTCATGCAGTGCTGTCGCGGTTACAGCCGGCACCCTTTTTTTTCAGCTTTACACTTATTTCATTGTAACCCAGTCACTGGAAAGTTACAGGATGATGGATGACTTGTGGGTGACAGGGACACATGTAAGATCTGAGAGAAAATCTTGAGATAGAATCTGGTTTTCTAAAAGGCACTATATTCCATCCAGATTTCATCGAGGGTGACTACATTTCTAAAGCAAATATGTTATAAATAAGCAGATAAGGATGAGTGGAAAAGAATATGGAGGATAGCTGAGAATGTTGCTCATTCTGAAACGAGGCCAGCAAAGGACCGAGCTTCTCAAGCTCCTTCTAGCCCTCTGTCCCATGAACACGCCAGAAGGAAAAGAAAGGGAGACAACTTAGTCATTTGAGACTCAAGACAGCAGAAACAGCCCCAAGGAGGAAGGCACATATAGGGATTTCCTCAGCAGTCACCTCTGTGCAAATGCTGAAGTTGTTCCAGGCATCTACCTCCTCGTCCTAGCCTTAGGAAGCTGCTCATCAACCTCTTTTAGAGACAGAGACAAGGCCTCAGGCCTGGGTATATGGAGCACTTGTCCCCTCCTTCTATTCCTCTCCTCTCTTCCCATGGCTGGTACCTTTTCTTTCTTCAGTTCTCGGCGTAAGCGTCTTTGCCTCAAGTACCCCTTCACCAACCAACCTAGACACATACCCCTCACACGCACATCTTTCCGCACAGCATCATGCCCTGCTGTCCTGCACAGCTCGCTTCGTAATTACACGACTATGTTTTCTGCCTATTCTTTGTCTGTCTTCATTTGACACTCAGCCACATGTGGAAGATTCAGTGTCTCTTTTTAATCAGTGCCTCGTCCATAGTACATGTTTGATACATACATGGTGAATGAATAAATAAATCTCAAAAAGAATGTTCTAAGCAGGTTGGCAGTCAAGGATCAAAATGAAAAAACCTTTGGGAAGGAAAAAAAGGTTAGGAAGGAGAAGGAAATAATAAATCAGCTTGTTGAGGAAACTGATATATATGTGAGGTTCTTTGACATCTGTGCTATTAACCCAAGGAAAAAGTAAAACATAACAAAATGTAAAGAAGAAAAGGACCTCAAATACTGTCTTATTGTAAAAGGATACTGGTTTCTCTTCCCAACTATTAACATCCAATTGAGTTCTGAATGGGAAGTGAAACAAATGTGGCTAATAAAATAATACTTATTCCTATTTCTATTCAATCAAGTCTGAAAGGCATCAGCACCGATGAATCAGGTCTGCAATATTTTGCACAATAAGACCTTTGCATCCACAAAAACAGCTTTGACTTTGTGCAGTCCCTTCTTCCATCTCATTTATACCTCACAGACTCCCAGGGAATAGGGTAGATAGTACTACTTTCATTTAACAGATGAGGAAACTGAGGCAAGCAGAGGCTAAGTGATTTTTGGACTTCCTACATTCTGTTGCCGTGTTCTTTTTTATTAGAATAAGAAAAGAATTCTTGGTTTATTTCATTTTGACAACAGGGCATAAAGAGTGTAGCAAACGTAAATAAAAGGGAGGGACTTATATTAACTGTAGTTTAAAAACTTTTTTTTCAGTGTTTTAATAGAAAGTGGCAGATAACCCACTGATGGGAACAAGGACTAGATTTAGTTCTCACAGGAAGTAAATGGACAGAAAAGGACAGCTTCCTGAAAGGCTGATTTATTCGTGGAAATTGCAGCAGTTTCATTTGATGGGCAGCTATGAGTGATATTTTAATTCTCTTTAAAAATTAGAACTGTGAACTCTCATGGAATTTTTATAACTTTTCAGTGGCAAGGCAACTGCTGGAAGACACTCACGAGTTAAACATTTTAAAGGATAATGGTGCCAGTAGTGGAAATAAAACAGTCAGTGTTTTAATCCTCACTCCTCTCAGTGAAAACGAATACAGGATTAAAGTAGGAAAAAGCCCAACTGTGTCTTAAGTATACTCCCAGCTTCATGAGTCAGTTGGTTTGGAAACAAAATTTTCCAAACCATAAGTCATTAACGGGAAGATACTTTGAGGAGATACTTAAGATAAACGAATTTGACCTGACTATTGATTATTCAAGCACAGAGAGTATCCGTTTTCTGTCATGATTGTTTTCAAACACAACACTTGGAGTATAATTATATGTATGTGTTAATAAAGTCTATGAGGATAAATGAAGCGAATGTGGTGGCATTTCTATCCTTCATTAATTCACTCAAGAAATATTTACTGAGCAACAGGGATGTGCCAGCCATATTCTGGATGCAGGGATGTTAGGAGCTGGGGAGACAACTGTGAACAACGTAGGTACAAATCCTGCTCTTGTCCTGTGCTTGTGATAATCACTTACTAATATATGTTTACAAAAACACTATTGATTGAAAGCATAAAAGATACTTTCTTTTTCTTTCTTTCCCTTAAAAGAATATGAAATAGAAAGAAACTGTCATGTTTGAGAAATTCTGTGTCACTGTACATACACAGAAGACAAGACAAGCAAATGCACGTTACAAGAAAAAGTTCTACCTTTCAATGAAAATAAACAGCAGTTGAAAGTAAAACAAGTTTTAAGAAGATTATTCATTCAGTAATTATTTACTATCTTCCACCTATGTGCCAGGAGCCTGGATTGCTGTTGGGAACAGAATTGTGAGGCATCATATAGTTTTTATTTATTTGCTTTTTCTTTTCCAGTGAGCTGGATGTCCAATTAAACAAGGAACCACAATAAACTGTGATGAGGGTTATGAAAGGATCATAAAGGGCGCTGTGGGAGCACGCAGTATGTAGCCTAACCAATCCAGAGGAGACTGAAAGGCTGCCCCAGGGAAATGACTTATAATTCAGGTTCCAACGGACTGCAGAATAGATTAGAAGTGGAGAGGTGGGGCTGGACAGAGAGCAAGACGGTTCTGAACTCAGGGATCATATGTGCTAAGTTAGAGAAGGCCCTGCATTGATTGGGGTGGGAGTGAAATAGGCCTTCACATGTGATTTTAAGAATAGAAGACAATTTGGTCGGTGTCATCAAATATGGGTGTTGCTTCTAAAAAGGCTCACAGGATGCAAATCAATGATGCTATCTATGTAGGTGTAAAGTAAGAAGGCAGCATATTTGTAGGAATGAGACTAGGGGAGCAAAAAAGATGAAGAGACGGACAGGTGATACAAGAAAGTGAAGCTTCTTAACTGACAGATAAAATTGTGAATAACGCAGTGGCGTGAGCAAACCATTCGACGCGCTGCACAAACACCTACTTTCAGTGGGGGTAAGCAGATAAGAAATCCACTTCTACATTTGTCAGTGGGATTAACACTCCAAAGAGCAGAACACAGCCTCTCCTTAGTCACTCCACACACAACTGAACTCAGTCTTTCGAGGTCGTTCTTCAATCTCGCTACACCGTGGCTGCTGGCAGAGCAAGCCCGGCCTAGTGGTTTCCACAGCTCCACAGCATTTCCAGATGACCAGTCTGGAAAGGCTTAGATTGCTTTACCATCCAAAGGCACTGAGTCGGATCAAAAAGGAAGAAAAATCCTACTAAAGTGAATCAGTCAATGACGTAATTTACTACATCAATGGCAGAAAAGAAGCAGTTTTTGACTTTACATCTCAAACTTGGTAAACGATGAATGAGTTTCACATAGTGAACCCAAAGGCCAAGAGAAGCATATTTCCAACATGCTGGAAACAAGTTATACGACAGAAGCAGGAAGTGTTTAAAAACACATCAAAAATTATATTCCAATTACAGCATTGTTGGGGATGAAAGCTAGAGGTCAGATTACATATTATACATTACAGATTCCTATTTACAGTCCCCTGTTTAGACCGACTGAAAGTTTATAGAAATGGTACCCATTTTAATGAAGCGTTTCTTGTACTTAATTTCAGTTGACTAATAAAACTTTCTGATAAAAAAGAAAAATAACCAATCTAGCTGATTCTAATTTCCATATAGTAAGAAAGCTAACATTTACCGAGAAATTTACTATGTGTGAGTCAGTATGGCAAGTGATTTGCATTAACATAAAAAATAAGAATAGTATTCCTTTGAGATGAACTTTGTCTTTTCAAAGAAAAAAGGTGCCTTACTACTGGAAAATTAAATTTAAAAAATGGGTGATTAAAGAAACAATTATTGGCCTATATTCAAAAAATGAAGCTTTAAAAGTACATCTTCTAAAGCATAAAATTCTACATGAATTCACATAGGCATAGTTCAGACTTGGCATACATTTTTTTCACTTGAAGAAACTGCTCTCTCTTGAGAAGATTTCCTTTCTTTAAGCAGAGGTTGGCAACTGCGGCCCGAGGGCCAAATCCAGCTGGCCACCTGTTTTTGTGTGGCCCATGAGCTAACAATGGTTTCTACATTTTTAAATGGTTAAAAAAAATCAAAAGAACAATAATATTTCATGACACGTGAAAATTACATGAAATTACAATTTCAGTGTCCAGAAATAAAGTTTTACTGGAACACAGCCACACTCGTTTATGTTCATGTTGTCTATGGTTGCTGTCATGCTACAACCACAGAGGTGAATAGTTGTGACACAGACCATATGGCCCACAAAACCTAAAATATTTACTTCCGGCCCTTTACAGGAAAAGTTTGCTGACCTCTGCTTCTAAGCAGAAACCAGAAAGTTAAATATAACATCCAGGTTTATGTCTCTGGGGTTTGAAATGTTGACTTCTAGAAGAATTGAGGTATATGCTTGGTCTCCTTAGTATTAAGCATATTCATGCCATATTTGATTGCAGCACGATACTTAAATTTGACAGATAAATAAAATGGGTTTACAGCAGTGTTCTCCACTAGGGGTGATTTTGTTCCCCAGGGGAACCTCTGGCACTGTCTAGAGACAGGTTTAGCTGTTACAACTCGGGGATGCTACAGGTATCTAGTGGCCAGAGGCCAGGAATGATGCTAAACCTCTGACAGCCTCCACGAGAAGAATTATCTGATCCAAAATGTCAACAGTGCTGAGGTTGAAAAACTCTGGTCTACAAGAAACTGAGTTTCTACATGAAACTAATTTCTAGACTATTCTTCCAATGCAAACACAACTGCTACTTGGTGACATTAATTTATTCCTATTACTCATGCCATATTTATATTAATATTTATAAGAAAGAGAAAGATAAATTTTTCTTTATTTTATGGGTATGTTTTTATGACTAACCACTATCCATCTGTACTATAATAATTTTCAAAGTGGAATATTCTTATTCTCAACTATAAGCCTAAATGGATAATTGTTTTTGTCATCACTCAATTCTGTAGTTTGATTTAAATTAAAATCAGACTGAATATTCTATTTTCAGTTTCTTAAAAGATCTTTTTCTTAATTCTTAACATATAGTACAAGTGAAGTCAATATCCTTCCTATGTCAGAGATGTCTGTGAAGCTTGAATCCAACAAAAGCTATGATAGACTGGGTGCGTAGGAACGCAGGAAGATGAGCCACAAGACCACTGCAATGTAAGTGGTTTAAATGGTTTAAAAGATGAAAAAAAAAATGACAATACAAAGGCTGACAAAATACCCATATTAAGCAGATTTCAAGTTGAGGGAAATTTTCAAGACTGCATTACAGGCTCTAATCAAGCGACATTCACTTATCACTAAACTTTTAAATCTCTGATCCTCTGCAACGTTCTCTCCTAAAATTGGGACAAACGGAATCACTTTAGGAACTCTATTTTTATATTTCTGTATAAGAAGGGTGTGTCCCATTTACACATGAGTGTTTTTGATCCTTGAACGCCACATTACTGGAAACCTAGCTACACATTTTCTAGAATTTGTGACCTACCACTTTACTTTTAAAATATTTAAAATTGTAGCTAGGAGCTTGTGAAATAATCACCTCTTATAAATTAAATACTTAAATGTGATCTAATCTTGTAGAATTATTTCTGATTTTGTCATATTAAGCTACTGCCAGTCACTTACCTCTCTCAAAATCTCCCATTTCCACTCACATGAAATATATTTCTTGCTTATAAACACGCTCTTTCATATTTCACAACACCGTACCTTTTCGCCTGTGTCACCTTTGGGGCCATTCTCTCCAGCATCTCCCTAAGAGAGGAAAAGGCAGTACACGTAAAATACATTGGTGACATTAAGCAAAGAGTCGTTTTCATTAGTTTTAAACACTACATATTAAAATCTGTTGTAAACGTTCTACGAAGCTAATGTAGTTTTACATGACCAGCTGCCTGATATCAATTGGTCTGAATAAATTTTATTACAATGAACACGGTTAAAGAGTTTTAAATGACTCCATGACATTAACAGAAAGCAGTGATTTCTTGGACTCCTAACAGCGTCCTCTGGCGCTGAAACCTCGTTAACTCTACCCCTTTTCCCTCTGCTCAAAGCTTTGCTGTAACAAAGACTTCCTCCTGACCTTTCCCCCAATATGCCATGTGCTTACACCTCTGGGTCCTTCCTCTTGCCATTTCTGCCACCGGGACAGCTGCCCTCTCCTTGCCCTCGGTCTGCAACAATCTTACTGTGTCTTCAAGCTCAGCTCAAATCTCCAGGGCCTCGAAGTGCCTGACGCAGCCCTCAAAACCTGTGCCCTGAATAGTGATTTACCTGGGCCTACATGTTTTGCATTTGTGAAATAAATGCTTTATATTTTATTAGAAACTCCTTTTTTTAAAAATCAGAGTAAAATAAATTGGGGAGTTTATGCTTCCTTAGTTATTTTTGAGACTTCCAATGCCTACTCTCTCACTGACATCTCCTTCCTACCCACAAAGCAAAGCATCAGAAAGAAGTCATTCAGTTATTAGCCACGCTTTGCTTCCTTCAATTCTGAATTCCTTAAGTTAAGTCTTACAGCAAGTTATGGTGGAAACGTCACGGACTTTGGAGCCAGAGAGACTGAGCCTGGCTCCAGCACCTACTGGGCAAATGAAATTCTCTTTGCATCACGTTTCTTGTGTGCAATGTAAGGGCAAGAACACTTTATGGGGTTGTAAGAAATAAACAATATACTGTGTGTGAAGCAACTAGGACAGGATCCGACACACCATCAGCTGTCAATGACGGCCGTTAGCAAGAACAACGCATTATTGTTCAGATATGCCGTAAGCTGCAATGCCCTTCTGTCTTGCTTCATAAGAGGTCACTTATCTATCATTTAAAAATTTCCTTAAAATAAGACATAGACTATTGACAATTTCCATGGGAGAAGGAGCGGTGGTGAGGGAGGGAGATGTTCACTTTTTTTCTCTGCATTCTCTTTTCTTGTTTCAAATAAGCATGAAGCTAACCTGGCCAGGCATCTGTCTATGGGGATGCAAACACCACAACAGGCAGGCGCCTGAGCCACTTCATCTGAGGAATCCTGGACGGGTGCTGGCACCGCTCCTTTCCCTCCTTAATTTCTACACAAAAGAATCATCTGATGACTAATTCATTTCAAGTTAATTACCATGAACTGGTTGGATGCCAAATAAATGTACTGATAATCTGTTATGAGGGATCTTTCATAGGCAGCCTATTAGCATACTTTAAAAAAGTGCTTGAAAATCCCTTTACTAAAAAACAAACAAACAAAACAAACTTCCTTACTAGGAAAACTGGCTCAGAATGGTCATGAAGTGAAGGGTTTGACTGAGCCATTTTGCTCAGTTCTTCCCTGTAAGTAAACGTCCTTTTTCTTTTTGTTTTACAGTGTCAAAAAATACAGTTACATTCAAGAAGCTTGCGGATCTTTAGATGCACTTCTTTGGGAATTGGTGGTGATAATATTGATTTGTCAGAAAGACCGTGTCACGTATGAAGAGCATCACACGGTATCTTGGTAGTTGCCTATGCGGACAGCACACTTCTCAAACACGATGAAAGGAAACAGCATGAGAAACAGGAAAATGAGCACCGCAGCGGGCACTGAGGGTCCCAATAATTAGCACCTGCTCGGAAGTAGTAAGGAAGGACATCTGAGCAAATTTAACACATGGCACTCTGCTTCGCCTTTTGTTTCTCTTTTCGATTTTTATGGGAATTCTGTGTATTTGCTGCAGGTGAACATCTGTACTCCTTTAACCCAACAACCTGAGAAGCAGCAGAGAGCAATGTGGATGCTTAGAGAAGTACCGGAGAGGCATGAGCAAGTAGGGGACAGAAATTTTGTGAGCCTAGGGGTTTTTAAAAGCCATTTAAAAGCCTGATACAGAATGTTTAAATTTGCTCCCTTTCCCTTCATTTCTTTAAATCTTTTATACTCAAACTTCTCTCCATATGTAAGAATTACACTATTTTCTCCTTCCACTAATTAACAGTTTGAAAAGAACAATTGTCATTGTATCTATCTATATTTATCTATCCATATATATATATATATAGTTCAGTTTGGTAGCTTTTCGCGGGAAAAAAGACAAATACAGGCAGAATTATTCTTACCTTTTCTCCTTGTTCTCCAGGTTCTCCCTGGTCAAAAGAACAAAGATTGAGTGATATTAAATTATAAAACACCTAATTAAGCAAACAAAATCAGATGTTTAACTAGACACTTCCTATTTTGGGCCATATATAGTGGCTATATGAAAGCAAACAGTAAGATGAGTTCCTGGAGAATTGGATATGGATATGAATATCAAATGTAATCTTAATTCTTTGTTTTCAGAAGACTAAAGAAAGATATTGGAGATTATCCCCAGAAACTGGCTTTGGAGGCACTAAGGAGAACAACATGGTGGCGAGTCAACATCTCAGCCTACGACTTTTTACTCTGCCCCAAGTCAGAATCCATAAGGAAGGCTAGCACATTCTTCCACGAAGCCTTTTATTCAAAGCAGCGCCTGGCGTGTGGGTTTTTTCAGGAGTCCCAAGTCCCAGTGTAGCTCCCCAGCCCATCTTCCCCTAACGTGACCATAAACACAGTTCTGAACTTGGACCTTTGCACACTGTCGTGAACTCTCTTCAACCTGCTGGTAACCAGCATGTTCCAAATCAGGTGTATTTTAGGAGGCACTGGCAGCTTCAGGAAAGACACCAGAAAAGAGCAGAATCCAAGTGAGTTTAAGAGAGATGTCTTTACTCAAAGTGATGACCAGGACAGTACGAGGACTAAAACGCAAAATTGTGCTCTGAAGAGAGTCTCATTTTCACTTTACCAGGAAGAGACAGGGGGTCGGGGGCAGAGGGGGAGAGTTCTAAAGCAAATCATCCACATTATGATAATATTCCTCTTAAGAAAAGCTTGACTTATTTCACTCAGCAGAATACCCTCAAGGACCATCGATGTTGTCACAAATGGCCAGATTTCATCATTTCTTATGGCTGAGTAGTAGTCCATTGTGTATATATACCACATCATCTTTATCCATTTGTCCCTTGATGGGCACCTAGGTTGCTCCCAAGCCTTGGCTATTGTGTATAATGCTGTAATGAACATAGGGGTGCGTGTATCTTTATGCCTTCGCATTTTCAAGTTCTTTGGATAAATACCCAGCAGTGGGATAGCTGGATCATATGGTAGATCTATTCTTAATTTTCTGAGGATACTCCATACTGCTTTCCATAGTGGCTGCACCAGTTTGCACTCCCACCAGCAGTGTATGAGGGTTCCTTGAGGGTATTATGCTGAATGAAATAAGTCAGAGGGAGAAAGTCAAGTACCGCATGATCTCACTCATAAGTAGAAGATAAAAACAATGAAAAACACATGCATAGCAATGGAGATTGGATTGGTAGTTACCACTTGGGAAGGTGGGGTAGGGCAAAAGGGGTGACTAGGCTCACATGTGAGGGGATAGACTATAATTAGTTTTTGGGTGGTGAACATGATGTAACCTACACAGAATTCAAACTATATTATGAAGTACATCTGAAAGCTATATGTTGTAATCCAATGTTACTGCAATTAAAAAATAAAATAAAATAAAAATAAAAAAAAGAAAAGCTTGAGTAAATATTGCCATAAGATGAAACTGCTTTAAAAACGATTTTTAAAGTGGTTATTGTTTTTTAAAATTATAACCCACTCCAGAAGCCAGTTTGAAAGCAACACTCCTCATTCCCTGAAACTCGGCCTGACCCTTTGGCTTTCTGAATTTCTGGCCACCTTTCACTGCTCAGCATCCATCCGGGTGGTCGCTAGGCAACGGAAGAACAGCACTGAGAACGTGCATTAAGCATTAACTCCCATCCTTGGGTTTTTTTGCATGGAGCTAGAGTGAGAAGAAGGCAGGAGAATGGCTGTGGTCCCAGAAGGACCATTTTCTTTCCGCTCCTGCAGGACAAAGGACAGGTCTATAAATTTTACGTCTGTCCTAGGAGCCTGTCAATAGCAACGTGATCTGTAAAATCAGCTGACAGGCATCTGTGGGCACGGATACACACCAGCACAGCTGACGGGATTAGACATCAGTTTTATACTTCAAGGGATGTTCACTCATCAAAGGATTTGGGATTTGTCTGCCTGTTTGGTTGAAATGAAACTGTCACCAATCTTTTTATATTTAACAGATTCGTTTGTTCTTCAAGTAACAAAGAAAACTTGTAATCCAAAAAAACTCCTCATTACATTTTTTCTCTATTTAGTAATTCAGATTATATTCATTTTTAAATTTTAAACATCTTTATTCTGCTCTTAATTTAATTTGTTGGTTATGTTGTGTAAGTGCTGGAGATGGCCAAATTTTGAGGAAATGCCACAGTGGCATTGTGAACATCATCTTTAGTAAGCCTTGTAAATAATGCACAAATTTTAGGCGGTATGGACACAACCTGTGTTTTAATATGGTTATTAAGTGGTAAAAAGACAATGGTAATATTTGAAACATAGACTTTCTCCTGTTATTTAAGTATCTCAGAATAAAAATTTTAAACAATCATATCCTATTTGTTTTTCTGCATTTTTAATGCTAATGAGAATCACAAACATAATTTATTCATTAATCACAAAGTCCTATACTATAGCATATTATACTACTGACCAAAAACTCCATCCAAGTCAAACCAGTGGGACACAAAAAAATTGTAATAGCTTACAATTTCATGAAAACTCATGTGTCAAATGATTCTGCTTGGTTTTATTCGCACTCACCTTTGGCCCCGGTATTCCATTCTGTCCTACTGCTCCAGGCAACCCGGGCTCACCCTCAAAATAAAAAACAGATACTACTCAATAAAATAGACAAAATCTACACATTACGTAGATCATTAGAGGACATAACCATCAAATAATGCTCTAGAGGTAGCTAGAAAATAAGTGACTACTAGTATAAACACAAGTTAGATTGTGTGGTCCAGAATTCTATGTGCTAGGGACTAAGGACATGACAGGGTTAATTTCCTTTATTCAGCCTTTTCTCCATTAGGAAAACTGAAGCAGGGGCTGGCCCCATGGCCAAGTGGTTAAGTTCTTGCGCCCTGGGCACAAGAACCTTGGCAGCCCAGGGTTTTGTCAGTTCAGATCCTGGACACGGACCTAGCACTGCTCACCAGGCCATGCTGAGGCGGCGTCCCACATAGCAGAGCTAGAAGGACCTACAACTAGAATATACAACTATGTACTGGGGGGCTTCAGGGAGAAGAAGAAGAAGAAGAAAAGAAGATTGGCAACAGATGTTAGCTCAGGTGCCAGTCTTAAAAATAAAAGGAAAGCTGAAGCAATTTACCAATGGAAATGAATGTCTAGCATGGTGCTAGGTACACTGCAGGCATCAAATCAACATTTGTGGAATGCAGAAAATACACCCGAAAATCTAAGACTCTCTTAATGGAGAACTTTTAAGTGATCCATTAGCTCAGGAAAATAAATACTAAATGATTGTATTTATCAGTCTTAATCAAATGATCATTTCCAAATCTAAATCTTGAAGAACACACGCATCTTTGAAGACCTACTTAATTCATTTAGACACATTCGATGCTAAAGTAAAAATGGCTTGGATCTCTTTTTCCAGTTTTACTGTAAAAATAATCAGAATAAACATTCAGACTTGTGGTTCTTACTGTCACATTGAGTGACAGACATTTGGGGAAAAGATGATGGCTATTAGGCTAGAAAAGTTTCCCATTTCAGAAAGATGATGATGTATACCAGTCTTTCTAGACTCTTCACTAGCAATTGTTTTCCAAGGAGGATAACTTCGTTGAAGTACTCAGAAGCAAAGAAAGAAAGTGCATGGCGACTGCAGTTAACAAGACTGTCCTGTATATTTGAAAGTTGGCAAAAGAAGAGATGTTAGATGTTCTCAGCACAAGGTAAAGAGAAATTATAGCTATGTGAGGTGATGCATGTTAATTAGACTTACTGTGGTAATCATTTCACAATATACACATATATCAAATCATTAAGTTATACACCTGAAAGTAATACAATGTTATATGTCAATTATATCTCAATAAAACGGGGAAAAAAAAAGAAAGATGCTCTGGTTCTCAATGCTTCCACATGGCTCAGACTTATACCAACCAGAATTTCTTTTTCATGTAAAAACATTCCCAAAGCCATTATCCTGTGCTTCAACTACTGGACAGCTTTCTTCTTTCCACTGAGGGTAAAACAGTTGCTCCTTACTTGATTTTTTAAAAAAAATAGACTTTATTTTTTAGAGCAGTCTTAGGTTCACAGCAAACTTAGTGCCGGCCTGGTAGCACAGCAGTTAAGTGCACATGTTCCGCTTTGGTGGCCCTGGGTTTGCCAGTTCGGATCCCGGGTGCAGACATGGCACCGCTTGGCACGCCATGCTTTGGTAGGTGTCCCACATATAAAGTAGAGGAAGATGGGCATGGATGTTAGCTTAGGACCAGTCTTCCTCAGAAAAAGGAGGATGATTGGCAGCAGATGTTAGCTCAGGTCTAGTCTTCCTCAAAAGACAAAAAAGAAGGTTTTCTAAGTTACCTGGAGGGCAGGAACTGTGCCATTTTTATATTTGTGCTCGCAGCTTCAAAAACATGTGCATTAGTAATAACGGCAACATTTCTTAGGTGCCAGGACCTCTGCATTCATTAACTCACTTGATTCTCATACATTTCTGTGAGGTAAGTACTATCTTTATCTCTATGGAATAGATGAAAAAACAAGAGCATAGAGAGGTAAAGTGATTTTATCAAAGCCATTCAGATTTACACAACTCTAGCTGATATTTGACCTCTCATGATCTGCCTTAAGAGGTTGTGCTTCTAACACTATGATGCATTGCTGAATGAATGGATGCATCTAGAAACTGGGGGAGAAAGCCGATGATGAATATTTCTATCCTCATTATCATTCGGTTTACACTCCCTGTTTATAAACGACTTTCCAGAATGTATAGAAACCTGAATTAAATATAACTTATATAAAAATGATTTTTTGTACACCCACCAGATAAACTAAGAATTGTGAAGCTTATGGGGTCTATATAGAAGAGGAAAAAATATTTTACTATTATACTGGACTGTTATAAGTGCTAAAGTCTTAACCTCCTGGAAGAAATTCTGCTTCCTATACAAAGTTGCACTACAATCATAACTCTTACACTTTCTTTGGTAAAATGGCAAAAATGTTGACTTAGAATAATGATGGCCATTATAGGAAAATTTTGATATGCCATTTGTACACAACGAAGGGTAAGAACTTGGAAACAGAATACACTCTGAAAGAGGACTATCATTTCCTCTGCACCCAGAAAAAGAGCTATTGAGTCTGCTTTCTTCAAAGACTCTACAACAGGACGCACTAATGTCATCACTCATGGTCTAATGCAAACAAGAGATGCTGCCAGGGAACAATACAAACTCTGTTTAGACTTTCAAAGAATAACCATGGTAGCCAGAAGAATAATAAAAAAAATGGTTAAGCCCCTGGAACTGGACAAAATACATGCTGAGATTTTGAAGCAAAGAAGAGAAACGTTGCTCAGGTATCTGCTTAACATCCGCTTTAATATATGAACTTCGAGGGACTAAACTTGATCTCTATTCTTCGATTTTATATATTGTTAAAATACTCTTTTAACACAAAAGGATACCAAGAAAATTGCACCCATAATCCCATCCCTCTATAATAATTGTTTCACCTTGTCCTGTTTCCTTCTAGTCTTTTTTATTTATGCTTGCATATCTTCAAGAAATTGTTAGCTTATAGCTTGACATTCTGATTTTTTATTATTTTATACCACACATTTCTTTCCCACAGTCTTCTTGACTGTCTTGTGAATAGTTTATCATCTTTCAAAGTCAGGTGGGGTCATCCGTTTAATCTGTGCGAATTGCTGAATACTTAGGTTGTTTCCCGTTTTCGCTATTAAAGATAAACTAAAATAAACACCTTTGTAAATATTTCTAAATTGCTTTCCAAAAGTGTCCTGAGTCTTATCTGCTCTTATAGGTACCCCCTCTGTGTTACGTTTTCACTTTATCAGCATTGGATACACAATTCAACTACTTTTGTGGCTATTTTAATAAGCACAGACAAGAGTTTACTGTTGCTCAGTTTTCCATTTATCACTTGTAAGGTTAAATATTTTTTCATGTGTTTATAATTTAAAATAGGTATCTCACAAAATTTTAAAGCTAAAAAGTGAATAAAGCTGTTTCCTGAATGAATCAAGGGAGGATGAAGAAAGGGAAAAATGACTCATAGAGTTTCACCTTTCTAATAAGTTACATCAAGAAAAACACATTCAAACTTAGATTAGGAGGCTATGGAGCATTCTGTTAGAGTACAAACTTAGTTTCCTAGATTGCGTGAAAGGAAAGCTACAGATGAAATGCTGTACAACTCTGAGCACTCAGGCCAAGCTCTGGCGTTCTGGAAGGCACTAATTCATTCAACTAACACTTAGCAAAAATTTACTATATGTCCTACTCTGGGCTGAGTGTTTCAGGGATATCAAGAGGAAACAGACATGACAGGCACCTGTGCCTAAAAAGCCTATTTTTGAGTAATAAAAAAAAGACACGTACATAAATAATTTAAGAGGACATCTAACTGACATCATGGAACTTCTGTGTGGGTGTGAGGAAGATTGCCGCTGAGCTAACATCTGTGCCAATCTCCCTCTACTTTATGTAGGATGCTGCCACAGCGTGGCTTGACCAGGGGTGCCAGGTCTGTGCCCGGGATCCAAACCTGTGAACCCAGGGCCACGGGAGCAGAGCGCACGAACTTAACCACTATGCCACTGGGCCAGCCCTGATGGAACTTTTTTTTGAGCCAAGTTTTCTTACACTTCATGAAGTAAAAACGCATAATAAATAGAAATCAAAGGAAATCTTAATGAAGAATGAACCACATGTCATATAAGGTATTAATATTTTTTGGTATATGAGGACAAAGTATTATTATCATGAGGCCTCTTCAAATAAAGTTACAATGATATTCTATTAAGATCTAATGTAGTACAAATATACATGTACAGAAAAACACATCAGAAAAGTACAGACAAAAACATGGGTATTAGGTTTTGTGTGTGTGTGGAGAGCTGGTCTCCTGTTTGTTGGATAATCTATGCATCTATTTCAGAATGCACCTCATATGCACAAGTACGGAGGGCATTCCAAAGACAGTGATGAAAACAACAGCAGAAATCTTACCTGCAGAGAGAGGGGTGGGGTTTTCCCTCCTATACTTTAGATTCTAAGGCTATTTCCAGTGCATTACTCCCAAACGACAATTTGCATATTTAAGCTAAAAATAAGTTGGACTGACTTTTAAGAAGGATGGCTTGCTGCTTGCTTGCTTGCTTTTAAAACCAAATACTCTTTAGAACTCTAATGTAAAACATAACTCAAGGCTTTTACAATTATTTCAGTTACTGCTATTCAGAGGCAACTTGAAAGAATGCTTAAAGATAGAAAGGAATGTGGTTTTCTTATGAAATTGAGTGCTAAAGGGAAATAGGTCATTTAGCAGTAATATTGCTTGCCATCACTTCAGTCACAACTGTTTTCCATTCTGGAAACAGGAATTTAAAATGAGTTATAGCTTTCAGTTTTTAGCATAATATAATTTCACATTCACCTTGCCAAAATAGATTTGTTTCCTTTAAGTACTACATTTTTGCAGAGAACTCATCCAAACAGAAGCGAAAATAACTACAAGGAACATGGACCAGCAGTGGACGGAAAGAGCGATATTGAATATAACATGGCATCAGTCTTACAGTTGCTCTCCTATCTCTGGAGTTGATGGTGTTGGTGTGCATGTGGAACAAAATAAAGACTAAAAATAGGCAGTGTTGGTCACTGATGGCTCTCTAAGAAACTGGGTGGTCTGGGCCTTGCTTCCTGATGGCAGAAGGTGAGGTCAGAGAAGCAGGTGTTCTCCCCTTTCACAGACAGTCACGGTGGGGAGGAGGTGTCCTTTTCTATGGCTCAGGGCCACAGAGGCCTTGGTGGCAATTGTGTAAATGGCACTTGGGAGAGGAGGACCCTTTGAAAGCAGTGAGGCCCCCAACAGGGAGTTCCAGATAGAACTGCTGGGGGCAGAGCCAGGAAGATGCAGCTCTGTTCTCCATTCATATTTGTTCTCTCTCTAGTTTAGGTTAGTTTAGTTTTCCACACTAGCCCCTAATGGCAAATAAGTGTGAACATGAACTTGTGTGAAGGCAGGCGGTACAAAATGACCAACATATTTGACCTGGAAATTTATAGAAATGTAGCATTTTATGACACAATCATAAAGAATCGTAACCCCAACCTTCCTGTGTTATTAATGCTCTAGATAAATCCTTGTCTCTCTGGACTCCTGCACACTTCTGTGAACCCCCAGTTTAAGAAGTTTGACTTCAGGGAGATTCAGTTTACACCAATAATATCACAGTTTTAGCTCTGCTATCTTTTCAATGAGTTTGTGTGGTTGGCTGGCTGAACTATACATCTTGGAAATAGTTTTTTCTACATGTGTTATCTACACATATTTGAAATTGAAAATACCACCCATTCATATACTGCAGATGTCAATCATTGCATTCAAAAAGAAGCAAAATCTTTGGTGACATGATGGTTAAAACACACACATTTAGAAATGTACAACCTGGTACTAAATAGCACAAAGGAGAAGGACAAGTTTGAATCAAAGACCGAAAATTGAGCCACAGCCATAACGAAATCAGAGTAGTCCACATTAGGTTTTTACACTGAGTAAATACATCAAATAACCATAAAATTGGTAATTTACTTGCTGTTGGCTATATATGTCGTTTTAAAGATGTCTAGCACCAATGTATTTAGAATCTAAATGGAAAACTGTTTTCAGTTCCGCATTCTTTGATCCAATTTGTTCCCTGGACAATTTTCCCAGTTCTCCTTCAGTCTAGAACCACTGACACCTGTTCCCATGCCATAAAGGCTGTGATGTGGGCTAAACCTCGCAAATGAACAGAGTTGAAACCTGTGTTGTTCAAATGGTACCACTGACTACATGTGGCTGCTCAGCACTGGAGATGTGCCTGGTTTTGAGAAGTGATATAAGTGTAAAATACAATTTTGAAGACTTCGTAGGAAAAGAAAAGAATGTAAAATATCTCATTAATGTGAATATTATTAATCTTGAAATATTAATTTATATGATGTTGAAATGATAGTTTTTGATATATTAAGTAAAATACATTATTAAAATTAATACTACCTTTTTTTTAACTTTTTTTAATGTGGCTACTAGAAAATTCAAATTTACATATGTGGCTTGCATTTGGGTCACTCATTATATTTCTACTAAATAGCACTGATTTAAACTATAAGATTCTTTAATTATTAGAAGACACGAGGGATAAAAAGCCTTTAAAAGGAGGGAAGGAGCACAGTCAGTCTTCGGAAGGCAACCCACAGCGAGACTTAAGAATGGAGACACCACAGGGTGGAGTCCAAACCCGCCACAGAACTCCGCCAAGATGGAGGCATGTGTATTGGGAGGAGAGCGGAGGAAGGCTCTGGAGCAGAGGCTGCTGCAGGGCCAGGGAGGGAAGGGCCTTGTGTGTGACGTGGCACAGCTGCAGTCAGCCTCGCTCAGCCTACGCAGCTGGCCAGGGGTGACTGCCTAACCCATCTCCTTGCCACCCACTGTCCCAACATTCTCCTAAAAACAAGCCAGGCACATGGCTCCTTATCTCAGTTCTCTCAGGCATCCCACGGCACTCAGAATAAGGGCTGAACCCTCACAAAGGCATCCTATGTGGTCTGGTGTCTGCCGCTTCTGAGGTCTCACCTTCGGCTGCTTCCCTCTCACTCACTCCAGCCACATTACCCCTTTGTTTCAAGATGCTAACCAGGAGCCGGCCCAGGGCCTCTGCACTTGGGGTTCTCTCGTGGACCACCTTCCCTCAGATGGCCAGGGATTTACTCTCTCACCTCCTCTGGCCTGGGCTCAAATGTCCCCTTACTCTATGGTTGCCCTGGAACTCCAGCCCCACAGCACACCCACCACCACAGCACCCACTCTACCACCCCACCACCCACGCCACCACACTGCCTTCCTATACCCATTATCTTACTTTATTTTCTCTATTGCACTAATTACCACCTAAGATATAATTTTTTGTTTCTTTTCTTTCTCTCCCACTAGGATTGCCAGATTTGGGAAATAAAAATATAGGACACCTAACTAAATTTTAATTTCAGACAAACAACAAGTAATTTTTAGTTACATATATCCCAAATATTGAATGGGACACAGTCATATTAAAAATTATGGGTTGTTTATCTGAAATGCAAATCTAATTGGGCATCCTCTATTTTATTTGGCAACCCTTTTCCCACCCCACCCCCTCACTACCACTAGAATATGAACTTTGTCTATTTTGTCTATTACTCTTTCCACAGTGCCTAGAGACTGTCCCGTACACGTAATAATTGTTCAGGAAAGAACGAGTACGAGAGGCAAACCCATTACAGCCACAGGAAGACAGGAAGCTCTTAGAGCTTTCTCTACTGGGAAACTGGAAAAGACCCATAACTATGGTGGTGGGAGATGGCTCTTTGTCTCAGCTACCGCAGGGCCCCGAGAAAAAGATGGGAGAGATGTTAACCCAGCAGTGACAGCTCCAAGTCAGGCTCAGGTCCACCTGACACATGACGACTGAAGAACAGAGGAGCACGGAGTCAGAGTGAAGGGCGGGATGAGTGTGGGGAGAAGCCCTGGGAAGGCAGGCTGCCAGGAACCCCTCCAGGACCCTGCCAGGGGAGCGTGGCTGCCTGGTGGACTAAAGGCCCCGACAATTCCAGCTGTGGGTATGGAGACTGGGCCATTATCAATAGTTCCATGTATTCAGTTGTTTCGCCTCTTCTGTCTCTCCTTCCTCACCCCCCACCCACCACCTTCAGGTGGAAGGCAAGTAGTGGGGGGAAAACGCTGGTTATATAAATTATCACGTCCTCCAAAGGTCCCCAAAGACCCTTTCAGACTGCACACAAGTGTCATCATTTACCTCATGAACTCACTCTAACATCTGCTTCCCCTAAGCAGAAGCACTCACAAAACAGTGAAATACTTTTAGTTGAAAGGAACTAAGCAGGTCATTCTTGACAGACGAAGAAACTCATTCAGAGCGGGGAGGTATTTTCCAGAGGCAAACAGACGTGAGGTTAGAACCCAGGCCTTCCGACCCTCCATCTTGGGCTCCTTCTATCTGAGCAACTTGTGTCTCAATAACTCGTTCATTTCTATGATTTTTTTTTCTCCTTGATTTTAGCATAAAGTAGGAAAGTGGCCTAAGGGAGCCTCCAGTCTAATCCCAGGCTTTCCACTTCTGGTCCTTGTGACACAGAGCAAACTGTGGAGCTTCTCTGGGCTCAGCTTTTACTCTACGTGGTGTGAGCGGGTAGATTAAGTGATTGCTTTCTCCCAGCTCTACAGGATTAAGATTTAGTTTTATTATTATTATTTGTTGTTATTGGACTAAAGATGTCACAGGAGGCTGCTTGCTCTTCAGACATCTGATTAAACCTGGCTCAGTCCCAGTTTCACAGGTCGTGGAAGTCCAAGACCCGCTCACTGGGCTCCCCTGCTCGAATTATTGCATCCGTACGTGTCATCTCTGCTTTGCCCCAGACCGATTCAGATGAGTCAGTATGTCCTTCAGCAGTCGCCTCAAGAAGACCAGTCTCCTCAGGCCTTTTGTGAGTCCCGGAGTGAATACCTTGGGAAGGTGTCACATCACAGAACTTGGCTTCTCCTTTCTCCCCCGTGCATCTCACCTTCCTCCCACCTTGCCTCCTTCCTAGACCATCCACAGAATTCAGCTTCAACCTGTCTTACATAGAGCAGTCCAGCAGTTTTTAGCTCCTATTTGCGTACCCAGCCAGTACTTCTGTATCTGCTTCTTTCCTGGAGGCAGAGGCTTTGTAACACGGCGAAAGGCAGACAGAAACCCCTCTGCCTGGGCGATTAGGTCTGGTTATGCATCAGGGAACTGGCATCCCTGGAGGGGGCTTTTGTCCTCTTTATCCAATCAGCAGATTCCTTCCCTAACATTGGAATCTCTTTGTCCATGTTGGTAATATGCACACTAGTTAGTAGAAAAATAGACTGATCTATCAGCCGAGAACTTAATAAAAATATTCTGTTTCAGATAATTTACTGAAATGGGTCTTAAACTGATTAAAGTAATAACTAAACTTAGTAACCAAACCTTCATTATCTATTTTTCTTTTTTTGTGAGGGAGAGTGGCACTGAGCTAACATCTGTTGCTAATATTCCTCTTTTTGCTGAGGAAAATTAGCCCTGAGCTAACATCCGTGCCCATCTTCCTCTATTTTGTATGTGGGATGCTGCTACAGCATGGCCTGATGAGTGGAGTAGGTCCACACCCGGGACCCAAACCTGTGAACCCCGGGCCACTGAAGTGGAGCATGCAAACTTAACTACTACACCACTGGGCCAGCCCCCACTATGCTTTTTTTTAAAGTACAAAGGTCTAAAAATTTAATGTAAGAAAATATGATAGTTGTAACAAAAATACTATGGTATGGACTATTTCAAAAATAAGTCTGCTGGTAACATTTTTTATTGTAGTTTTTTGTACTGTTAATATAGACAGAAATGTACAAAATATAATTTGAACAAAAATTCAAATGCAGAGAGGTAACTAGGAATTTAGGGGTCACAGAAAATAGCTAAACTGAGTTTATTTGGGGGAAATTTATACAAATGAGAAGAACTATCTGCCTTGAGCGCACCCCTGGAATTGGAAGGTCCAGGCAGGAGGACACACAGAGGACTCCGTCCCACGCCCCTGCTGACATCCCCCTTCTCTTCCCAATCCCACTCCTACTGTCCATCAGGGAGAGCCTTGGGGCTGTGTGTGAGCGGCCCGTAACTCTGCCCACAGCTCCCCGCCACAGCTGCTCCAAGGCCACCCACAGGTTTAGGGGTGCACACACCAGCTGTGTGGCCCACCCTTGGGAATGTGGACCTGGGGAAGAGGCCAAAACAGGCACCGGAAGCAGACTCAGGGAAGCTGAGGCAGGATTCCTGGGTCTAGATCACCTGGGACATGCTCCAGAAGTGGGGAGACCGGGCTTTGAGTGGCAGATCTCCTCGGCCCTACAGACTCCTCCCTCACTGGGAGGGCGACACCACAAGGGGGACAAAGGAGGCTGGAAGAGCAGCACTGCTTGCCGGGGTCTTCGGGAAACACTAGGCAGTATTTCCTTCTTAAACAACTTACGAAAGGTACAAACATCAGCCAAAACAAGCCAGAGCCCATGAGGCCACGTGTGGTACATCTCCTTTCTGTACATCAAACAAAGTGTTCTCTGTGTGTACTCTTATGGAAAAAACGATTAAGAATAAAGGCTTATGTTTTAGGAAGACAAAATATCCAAATGGATGAAGCCGGTATGGAAAGTGGAGGAGTCCATTGGGAGCGGGCTAAGTCAGACACAGCATGGTTGTTCAGCTCCCTGGCCTTATAAGAATCTCTTCTAAATTAGATAATCAGTGTTTATTGCAACTTTCCCTGTGACTGGGGCTGCCAGAAAAGAAAGTGCAGTGGCAAGAGCTTATCAGCATCTGACATCCCCTCGCAAGGGACCAAGTGAGAGGCTGTGACCGTGTGTATCCAACTACAAAGGGACTCAAAAGTTCTGCTGGATATTTGAAGAGAGAGGCTCATCCATCTCTGGATGCAGGTAGGAAAGAATGAAGCCCCAGGCATTACTGACAGCCACCTCACAGCCAAAAGGAAAGCAGGAATTAGGATGAAGGCAGCATCGTGGAAGACAGTGAGGTGAAAGAACTGGGGCTCTCTGTGCCTTGGTTTAGCTGTCAGAGTACAGCGAGCTGAAGCTGCATTTGTGCCGGACGTTCAAGTTATAGGACCAACAACACCTTCCTTTTAAAAACTGTGCTCTTGATATCAGTTTTTGAAGTTTAAAAACTCAGCTAATTTCTACTTTCCTAAAGTATAGTTCTTAATAAAAAAGCCATGTATACTTTGTATGATAAAGTATTCTTTTCTTTTGGAAAGAGAATGTGTCTAATTATTGACAGAAATGGTAAATGATGTTATGTCCAACTAGAAGAATTCTAAAGATCAGTAAAGAGTAGTAGAAAGAGATAATAGTTCTTATTAACATTCACTTACACACCCAGGAGGTTTGTGAGTCATGGAGTTATTAATGCCTCCAATTCAAAGAGGAAAACTGTTCTGATTTAATGACATCTTTTAATAAAGTTACATTTATTATTTCCTTTATTTTCTCTGATTAAACTTTGAAGTAAATATGACAGTCCTCACTTGACAATGAAGACACTAAGGCTCAGAGAAGGTGAGTACCTTGTCTGGGGTCACACAGATACTGCAGAGCAGAGCTGGGATATTTTGAACTTGAAGTCCACACCCTGCAGCGGGAGCAGACTGCCTAGCTTTGAAGCTGAGCTCTGCCACGAGGACCTGGGTGACCCTGGGTGAAATATTTACCCTTTCTGTGCTCAGTTTCCTCATTAATAAAATGGAGATAAGACTGGCACCCACTTCCTAGGATTGCTGTGAGGAATAAGAAGCCAATACGCATACAACACTTAGGGCAGTGCCTGACGGTTAGCAAACAATGAATAAACGTCAGTAATTCCTAGACACCGTATACTCTTCTACTCTCTGCACTGGGCAGAGAAGACAGATGAGGATCCTGAAAGAAATTCCATTTCTCATAAATTAACCCCATCAATGCTATTTCACAGTTAGATCATCATTACTGTCCCCTTGGCAATGGGGCCTGGCGTCAAATGAATGGAACTGGGTAAAAGTTAACCTATTTCGATTGTCACGAAAGGTTATATTTCATTGCAGCCTTATTTTTAATACAAATTTCAAATTCAAGAGTATCATTTAGAGATGAGAGCTAATGATACAAGAACGAGTTTTGTGCTAATATTGATTTAATATTTTAGTGGTTAGAAACTTGGAGCAAAAGGAATCAATGATGAATACAAAACCCTGTAGTGGTTAACAATATGGTGTTTTAGAAACAGAATTCTAAGACCAAGGTTGTCCATAATTTAATTTGTAAGTACAGAAACATAGCGATAGTCTCACTTCTCCTTGCCAACTGCTGCCCATCTTTCAAGTCTCAGCTAAAGTTACGTCTTCAGGGAAGCATTCCTTGACCCTCGGCACCAGGCCAGGCTGCCCCGTGCTTCCCCACCGTGGTATTTAACAGCACTGTAATTTAACAGATTTCTGGTATAACTGTTCATTTAACGTCCCTGTCCCCAGTTAGGCTGGAAATTCCACGAGGGCAGAGACAGCTTGAATGTCAGTGCTCAGGTGGTACGTGGCACTTGGTAGTAAGGGCTGAAAGGATGGCAGAAGAAATCAGTAAGTGAATCAATGGATACATTTAAGGGAAGTTTTTTCAAAAAGCTTTCTCAGATTACGCAGGCAATTTAATCAGATCTAGTAAATCAGTACTTTTGTGATCCCCTTGACAAACAGTGTCTTTTCAATTAAAAAGGAAAATAAGTGGACTTGATGATGTCATAATTCATTCAAACACACTTGCCTTGTTGTTTCTTTGTTTGGTGACAGCCTATGAGCAGTTCCCTCCCTCTCACCTCCCTTTCCCCATCAATCCCCTTTCCCAATATTTTTGTTTAGCAGAACGATAACTAGCATCAAACTTTATAGTAACATGCCTAAATGAAGTCGGGGGAAAGTGGTTTAAAAAAATCTTATTATAATGGTTTTATTTCAAGCCAGCATTAAATTACCTCTTTCAATTAACTTTTTATTCCTCTCTAAAGGAAATTAAAGTTAATTATGGAAAGAATAGAAATATCATGTGTTCCACTTAACAAGTAAAATTGAGTGAAAAGTCTCTTTAAGAGTAAGCTTGCATACAAAACTGTCTGAGAATGTATGAATCACCCTCAAGGATGAGGTGATCTGACCATACGAAATATTCTGTATTAGGAAAACGATGACGTTTCTTTAAGAAGAAAGAACACATCTTATGATTATAGTTACTAGAGAGAAAACAATCATGTATTCTTGAATTCTAATGTACACAACTGCTAACTGTAACAGATAGAAAAATTAATAAAAACAATTTTGTTCTCAACTTTAACCTGCAAAAGGATTGAATTGCTATAAGATACTTCCCCAGAACAATTACTTAGTCTGGAATCAGAAAACAACCACTTCATTTATTCCAAATATCTTTTCTTAAAGTCTAAAATCGAAAAGTCCTACATGTATTGGGTAAGACATCACTGGGTAAATTCTGCTACAGGAAATTTGAGCTAACTAACCAGAAAACAAGCAGAACTATAACAAAGTCAAATCCTTCAGGAATTTAATTCTGACTGTCTAATGATAGAGTCAAGGTAGCCAAAGAAAAGAGCGCATATTTCATGGTTACAGTAAGTGAATCAAGAGTAAAAAATACTGAGCTCATTGTATACCCCACTGTATGGGCTTGAATAAACAGCTTGACCTTTGGAAGACTCAGAGCTTCAATTTATCTGCTCTCTAAATATATTTATAATAAAAATGCCATTAGAAGTACGCTGTGAGGATTAATGTCAGTGAAGAACTGTGAGACCCACGGAGAAGGGATGAAAAAGAACTCTAAATACCATGACTATAAACCAATTAAAATTTAATGTCACTTAAAAATCACATAGCTATCTGGGACAGATACACAGATGATAGACTAATAGCAATTTTTCATTTATACTATATTTTGAAGTTTTAAAAATAATAAATTCTAGAAAACACTTGAAAAATACATGAAAAGATCATCTGATATTTATCTTTTGCTTTAGAAACAATCCCTATGACTCTGGAGCCTCAGAGAAATTCTAGCTTGCTTAGACAAAATAATTTGTTTTTAATCTTGAAAATCTTTAACATTATTTTTATAGTAACAAAGAGACAAGGATGTGGTCTAAGGGCTACATAAATGAGACTTATGAGGCAGCCTGTCTCTGTCCCCAGACCTCCTCTTCCATGGCATTCGCACAGTGCTGGGCGCTGACTGCTATTCAAATAAATTGTCATTACGATGATTTATTCTTATAGATGCCAATTAATGTGAAAATGTGGAAAGAGTAGAAAAATATAGAGTTCTAGTAACACCTATTAAGAGTTGAGATTTTAAAACAAAAATTGTAGAAGCAATTTATTTTGTCAAAGGATTCTTTACTCTTTATCTTATTTATTTTTATTTTGTCAAAAGGATTATTTTATTTTATTTTAATTTTTTTCAAAGATTGGCCCTGAGCTAACATCTGTTGCCAATCTTTTTCTTTTTCTTCTTCTCTCCAAAGCCCCCCAGTACATAGTTGTATATTCTAATTGTGGGTCCTCCTGGCTCTGCTATGTGGGACGCCCCCTCAGCATGGCCTGATAAGCAGTGCCATGTCTGTGCCCAGATCCTAACTGGTGAAACTCTGGGCCACTGAAGCAGAGCACAGGAACTTAACCACTCAGCCAAGGGGCCAGCCCTACAAAATTATTTTAAAAAGTCCCCACTTCTCCAGTATATCTGCAAAGTAGGTTTAATTGACAAATGCTCAGATATACATCTCTTTGTGTGGGGGGAGAATGAATCATGAAGCACCAATAAAATGTTAATTATACTTTTAAACTAACAAGATATATTCATGAGAATTACAAAACTTCTGTGTCCAATATAATTAGCCACAGAGGAAGAGGGCAACATTTCACGTTTTCAGGTAAGACTTAGCATCAAATCTGCCCTAAGTGCTTCAGCTGTTGGAAACAAGTCCAAATTATGGAAACAACAGCTTTCAGAATTGGGCACAGAGGATGCTCAAAGCTGGCCAAATTGGAAATGAGACATGGGTGCCTTTTGTGGTATCTCTTAGAGACCTACAGATAAATTAGCACAGCCCCCTTTCTCATTTTTCAGGCGAAGCCACCTTGAGCCCAGAGAGGAAAAGAGTCTTTCAGAGGCTGCACAGGAGGTGGTGAACACAGAGCATCTCACTCCAGGACAGCGCTCTGAGAGTCTGTCGGAGAGTGGAGAGAGTGCCAGGGGACAGAGAAACAATTTACCTTCTTGTGGAATTTTGCATACTCATTTTCTTCCTTTCATGAATTCAACTGGCTTCTGCTCCCTGCCTGCAGGTGAACCTAGGTCTGAAACTCTCCAGGTGTGCTAACACTACTACAGATACTAGGTAACATTTATTGAGCACCTGTTATATTACGTTCTCTTTAGGGACCTTATCTAGTTAACGCTGCAAGGTCTATATTTATATTTTGCACCTGAGCCTTAGAAAAGTTAAGTAACTTGTGCAAATGAGAACAAGGACTTGAAGCATTCCCTCTCTCTGACTACAGAGTCCATACTCTTTCCTCCGTACCACACTGCCTCCCACTTCTCACAGAAGGATGCTCAGCAGCCCTTCATAGACTGTGACGAGAGAAGGAGCTAGATTGGAGTTTAATGCCATGTTACTGCTCATGTAAGTCTTTTTTCCTAATACAATCTGAAGAATTGGAAGAGCATTACAAAAATGAGAAATATTCAGATTAGCAGTCAAGACAACCAATATTTAAAACAAAATAGTGTAAAAAAAATGTCACCACCAAGTTTATTGGCCAAGGCGAATCACCAATTTTGTCAATTTGAATGGATGGAAAAATTTCTAGCGGAAAATAAACAAAATGTTTTCTTAAAATGGTTTAGTTGTCTTTCTTTTTTATAAGATAAAAAATCTTATAAAATCTTTTTATTTTCTAGTTGTTATTTGCTGTATTTCTGATGGCTTAGAAATCAAATATCTTAACCATTTTCTGAAAACTATTTTCTAAGCATCAAAAGTATTTCTTTGGAAAAAGTGAAATTAATGTGAAAAAAATGTTTTCTGAAGATAATTTAAAGACAGGTGCTTTTTAAAAAGATTATGTCATTGTAAGCTCTCTTCTTACAAAAACAAATTCTAGAGATCCAAGACACATTTCATATGCTCTAAGAATAGAATTATTACTCTTTTTCCAACTGTGTTTTTACTGTCTAAATGACCTGCCGTTTCAGTGAAGGGGATGCATTTTTTGTACTTTCTTTTCCTAAAGATGATTTAGCAAATATTACAAATGTTAGATAACGACTAGGATTAAGAGAAATTTCATACACAAACTTTTAGGTTAAGTTCCATGGAGTAGGAAAAACAATCTTAAACTACATTTTGCTGATACCTTCATAAAGGCGTGAACCATTCAGCTTCCCTAGTTTTATAGGAAACACTTTAAAATGCCACAAAGATGTACAACAAGACATAAAACTGCAAATATTAACTATTTCCTTGAAACATAATTTAAACTTGGTGACTAGGACAAGAAAATGTCACATTCCTTTCTCTTGCTAAGGAAATTGCATATTTCCTTTGCAAAAATAAAGAATATGCAGTCTTCATAAACATATATGTGACAGTTTTAAAGTTGTTTTGTTTCAGGTTAAAGGCTTCTATAAATTTTCATGATTGTCTCAGAGTTGAAAAAAGAAAAGAAGCCAAGAAGAAAAGGCAAAACATTAACCTTAGGCGTCTAAGTTTTGTTTTCACCAATGTTAAAAATATTTATGTTCTATCCACATTTTGTCCCTTCCATATATTACCTTAATTTACATACTTTTCAAATCCATCTTAGAATGAATACACTTTCTCATTTTTGCTTGTTTTCCTCCATGATCTGCAATGTTCTAAACAGAAAGTTAATCTTTTCTCTTTACCAGGATTTGCAAAGCAAATGGATGTGCATTTATTAAGATCTATTCTGTCTATAATGGTTGGGCTCCTTACGATTTCAGAATTCAACTCAGAGTGCGTGGATTTAAAATCCTCTGGGAAGACAAGCCAACGGGTCGCAGGATTTCAAAGGGCCAGTCCCAAAGCTGTGGGGAAGACGGGAAATGCCTGGCTCGGCTCCCTGGTTCTGTGGACTGGCCCAGCTGGCGGCTCGTTCGCAGCCACCATGGCTTTCCTGGTCTCTGTAGGGTTCCAGACGGAGGAGCAGTCAGGACTGCTGGGGAGCACAGAACACCAGACCCACCAAAGCCAGAGGCTTTGTCCAACTGGTAAGTAGGCTGCAGGTGTAAACATGCACACGCACAAGGGTATGTCTACGTAGAGCTGTGGGGCTGGTTTTCTTTTACTTTTTTCTCCTTGTTATTAACAGTCCAGTAAAAGTGTACTACCAGAGCCTGGCAAGTCTACTTAACTCCTAATTTTGCTTAACAGGAAAAAGAGAATGCTTCTGGATTCAGAAGATTCCAATAGATTCCCTCTATGATAATAACTTTTTTTTTTTTTGCTGAGAAAGATGCATCCTGAGCTAACATCTGTTGCTAATCTTCCTTTTTCGGCTTGAGGAAGACTCGCCCTGAGCTAACCTCTGTGCCCACCTTCCTCTATTTTGTACGTGGGTAGCCGCCACAGCATGGCCGCCTCCTAGTGGTGTAGGTCTGCACCCAGGAACTGAACCTGGGCCACCAAAGCAGAGTGTGCTGAAATAACCACTAGGTCACGGGGCTACCCACTCTACAAGAATAACTTTTGTTAACAAAAGAAATAATACATATTACTTTCATCACAACAAGGATAAGCTAGAGGTCATTTTATTTATCACAATTAATGTTAAACACAGCATTCTGTCTATTCCATGTAAACTTATGAGAAAGGTAGTTGTATCTCATATATAACTGACCAAAATAAAAGGGAAAATTTTCCAAGAGTTTCTGACTACATAATGCATCTTTAAAAATTAAACTAATTTTAACATTCTCATCATTTGCACCATAATTTCTCTCTATTTCAAAAGCATATGTAGTGGGGTTTGTTTTTGTTTTGTTGTTTTTTTGCTAAGGAAGATTCACCCTGAGCTAACATCTGTTGCCAACTCTCCTCTTTTTTTTGGCTTGAGGAAGACTAGCCCTGAGCGAACAACTGTGCCAATCTTCCTCTACTTTGTATGTGGGACACCTGCACAGCACGGCTAGGGAGTGGAGTATGCCCAAGCCTGGGATCTGAACCCATGACCCTGGGTCACCGAAGTGGAGCATGCAGAGCTTTAACCACTTTGCCATAGGTCGGGCCCATATGTAGTGTTTTTATAACCACATAATCTTTTTATTAACATTACTGACTAAAATAATTTTGTGATTTTAATCCTCTCCAAATGATCAAAAATACTGTATTCCATAGAACTCACCTTTTGCCCATTTATCCCTGGAATTCCAGGTGCTCCAACAGAACCCTATGGAGACATATGATTAAATTAAATTGATATCATAATCACAAAATATTTCAATTCTAAAGGTAAACTGTATTAGTTATGTTAGCCATAACGTTACCTTGCTATAACATGTCTGGGAGGCTGTTTTTCAGACCTTATCCACTGTGTTCAAATATATAACACTGTAGGCAGATCCATCAACCTTTCCCAGAAACTATGGAGTTAAATTTAACCATGTTTCTAAATATCCACTTAACCCTAATATGATTTTAAAGAAATCCACAGCATAAATTGAGATCCATAGCTATCAGAGGGCCACATGGCTCTAAGTTTGGGTGCTTTTAAGAAATAAATAGGCCTACCTCCATCTGGAAAAAGCCCAGCAGTAGCAGTACGTCTTGAATTTCATGAGTTTAAATGCCATAAAACAAAAGGTAATTAAAATAACCACCCTTTGTTCCACAGTTAGTCAAATAAGGGAGCCATGTTGTAAACTCGGATTTGCTGTATTTGAAGCATTTCCCCCTGGACTTTCGGGGAGTACGTTTAAGCTACATGAGTGTGAATACGTCTTCCAAGGTAGATAGAAAAGACGTTACAAATGTTAAACACTGACTAGGAACAACACAACTTGGGTACATAAAATATTAAGGTAAGTGCGTGTGCGCGGGCGCGCACTCAGACGTGCACATGCGCACTGGGGTGACTCCGAATGCTCGGACGTAGGCGGGGTGGGCTGAGAACAAGAGAGCCGATTGCTACCTGGGAAAATCGGTGACATTTAACTGGACACAGAAATATAAACAAATTTTTCAAATAGTGATGTCATTTCCCTTGGTACACTTCCTTCTTAGGCTCTGGAGAAACTATTTTTAAATAGAAAGTGCTTATTCTTAGTCTAGCACTGGAAAACATATTTTTCTTAATAGATGGATGATATTAAATTTCTTTAATAATCATGGAAAAAGTTTTAAAAAATTAGTAATTGTAAATTTAAAACTGCTCTAAAAAGTAAAATCTATTAAAAATATAGTCATTATATGCAAAACAACTTGAGACGGCCAGTTCCTCAGTGCTCTCTGGTTATATCGAGTGGGTCATTAAAGGACTTCCTGAAGCCCGAGGCAGTAATTTTACCCCAGTTGCATGTGGATTAGAGTAGCTTTACAATTTCACACCAAGCTTAATAGAGACATTATTGCGAAGGACAAAGTGTTCCTACACTCAAGTTGTCTCACAACCTATTGGCTTTTGCTTGGTTTGTAGGATCAAGTTTCAACAGATGCCACATGCCCAGTGCTTGGGGGATAAGAAGTCTCTATCTTTGATGGATTCCAAAGATAAAGAATAATCACTTTTCCACCTGTTGTAATACAATTGTTTTCTTTAGTTTTCTGTGGGTTAAATACCCCCTTCCCCACAGTGGGGTGGGAAGTGTAATGGGGAATAGGAACTTAGTGACATTTGGTTGGCAAAGGGCCATCTACCTGCTATTGATATATTTACTACTGCGGTATTGACCCAGTTTTAGAACTGCTGGATCCTCTCCATCAGAAGGCAATGATCAATTCTGATGACTGTGGAAAACGTTGAAATGAGAGTCAGGAAGCCACTTTTCAGGCTACTTCAGCAGAGGGAAAACGCTCACGGGCCACTGGAATACAGCCACCAAGCAACAAGTCCATCTTTTGTTCCAGCCAGTTTTATGGTCATGTGTTAATCAAACATTTGAGCCAGGCCATGCACTCAACTTGCAATGCCAAATGACCCTCCACATTCTGAGTTTTGTCACACTGTTTTACCAGTTTTTAAATTAAAAATTCAATAACCTACAAATTTGGCAGACAACTTAAAAATAGAGTCTGCTCTGGATTTATTGGATTTTCTATAATGGAGTTGATTAGAAATCTAATGGCCCACATTATAGGATTATATTTTTAGGAAGCAGATTGCACAAACCAGACCTCTTCAGCAAGGCTTACAGTAGCTAATTCTACTCGCCTCTCCTGCTGGCCATCAGGCCATGGAGGAAAATTACTTCCACAGTGTGTTTATACTTTACCTTTTGTCCTGGAGGCCCCAGAGGACCCTAAACAAAGAAAAACAATCCAGTTAACATAATATTGTAACCATTTAAAGTTAAATGACCAATTAAAACTGTCCTATCCTGCAGGGTTCTCCTCGCTGTGCTGAAATATGCTGATGTTTTGTACATCAAGGAAAATGAAAATTTTCTGTTGGAAGTACACAAAGGGTCTTTTCTTCTCTCTTGTTCTTTTTTGAAGAACATTAAGCATATGCAGTAGGATTCTGATTTTTCCTTTAAAACAATAAAGAATCTTTGCTGTTCCAGTGCATCTGTTTCTTCAAATACCTGCAAATCTATCATCATATCAGTCTCATTTGGAAGGCTGGAGATGTTGCTGCTAGAAGCACTTAAAATGCAATGCAGTTCCCAGCAAACGGATACATTCTGTGACTTCCGTACCTGAAAAACTTCAGTCAGCGGATTGGTAGAGGAAATAATTGAACAGCATTACAAAGAAACATGTTTTGCTCTATTCTTCCTCTTATGAAATGTGGCCAATTGACCTGCACAAAAACTTGTTTACAAAGTATCGGACGCCAAGGTCAGTTGTGGCATCTAGTGTGTACCAGAAAAGGGAACAAAAGATGCTGTCAGCTGTTGCTTAAACTATGATACTTGGTGGGGGGGGGGGGGGGGGGGAGTGGAATATAATATTCAGGAAGATGAATGGGAATATTTATACGTAAAATGGAAATGTGGAGTTCTGAGATCGAGCAGTTTTTCAACCACAATGTCAGTGGTGGGATTCTGTTTGCTTTATTTAGAACAAGGTACAGCTTTGGAATGGTGGAAAAGAGCACAAAGAGATACAGGTATAATTCTGACTATTCATGTATAGTTTTAAATAAGAATATTAAGAACTTTTCTTCTGATTCTTTCAAAAATACTTTTAATTTTAGTAAATTTTAACAAAGTTATAGATACTCTATCATTTCCTGTAAAAAGTTCTTTATTCCGTTACACTTAACTACAACTAGCTTATTTTCCGTGTGTGACATTTCAGTTAATCAGCACCAGACAGTCACCCTCTGTAACGTTAAATAAAGCACTAGAGTGGTCATTAGAGGAAGAACTGGCCATGCATAATTTTTTAATGAAAAATAAACAGTGTTTAGGGACATTCAGAGAATCTGTTAACCATAAATTATTCTGTAATCCTCAGGGGAAGACTAACAATTTCTTCATATAATCAGCTTTAGGTTCTTGAAGGCGCACTGGGCAATACCACCTTTATAGATTCCTTTCTGATTTACTCAACCCACCAACTTCTTAACGACCTCGTTATCTGACACATCTGTGTGGTCAGACACACTCCCTACTCATCTCACTCCTTCTATTTAAAATTCTCCTTGTTTTAGATTTTGCAGAGAAAACAGAGGCTAGCAGGTGAAAATTCCCCCAACTTCATGTCTCTCATCAATTCCAACCCACATGGACTTCCTTCCTCCGTCAGAAGAAGAGGCTCTCCTCGTGTCCAGGGAAAGTGCTTCCAGTAGACTCTGGAATCCATCCTTGCCTCCGCCCTCAGGGGCCTTTCCCAGTTAATTATCCCTGCACCATATCAGAGCCTGCTGCTCTCTACTAGTCCCTTCCCCTCAGCACATAAACATGTTCGATCATTTCCTCACTTGGCTAAATTGTTTGGTAAGTGAATGGTAAGCTGAGTAAAGGCAGAGTTTGAAAGTCTCAGTGATAGGAGATCTGAGAGTGAAGACAAGACTTGGGTTCTGTCATTGTCTATGATTCCATTTTTCCAAGCATCTCTTGAGTATTTCACTTCTTAAAATGTTGATGTTAGAAAGGAAATTATATAACGAAAAGTACATTAATTCAATGTTTAGACTGAGAAGGTACATGCTCAATTCAAAAAGATTTGTTTCCCATTATAAACCTAACTTTGCCCCTTGAAAAAATACTGTGCACTAAAATTGGATATTTCATCGCACTGATGTATAACCCTGGAAGGGAATGCTTTGTTCAAAAAGAAGGGCAAATTGTTTTTTCCATTTTATTTATTTATTTAATTTTAATTTTAATTTTTGTTTTTATAGCAGAAGGGCACATTTTAAATCAAGTGTTTTAGCTAGAGACTAACATATCTGGTATTTTCTAATTTGGTCTTTGTTGCATGATTACATTAAATCAGAGATTTAGAAAGACTACTCATAACTCTGAAATCCATAAAATTATATTAATTGTATATTTTAACATGATATTTAATGAAAGTCAAAGGATAGCTATAAGGAAAATAAAATTTTTTCTTCACTGTTAGGAATGACTGCGATTTTTGCTAACCTCCCAAAATATAAGCAGTTTTTAAGATATAACATTAATTTTGAATTGTTAATACATGTCTTGTGGATTATTCATAACAATGTTGCCGAGGATATATTCTTAGCTACCAAAAAATGTGCATATATTCCTTTGATCTCAATGGCAGGAAAAATGGTAGTAGGCCAAGGATACTGTCATCCCTTACCAGGAGGAGACTGGGAATATAGCAGCATTGTATACAAGGTACAGACACATTCGAGTAAGTATACACATACACATACACACACACACACACATGCACACGTACACACACCAAATAGCTATTTTATTGATCAAGATTTTGCTTATATGTATCTGTTTTGAGTATCCTTAGATTAACAACGCCATTATATAACTGTGATATTGTGCACATTAAATTTAAGTTTACAAATGAAGGCTTCACTGCTCAAAAATTGATTTTGAACTTAGGGTATGTTGCTACCAGTTGGTTAAGGTGTCTACATTTGATTAATTTTGTGGTTTCTAAGACAAATATAAATTTATAAAGCGATGGGCAAACACCATAGAACCATTTACTAGCTTATCTGATCTTTCCTAAAGTTATTTACATTTTCAGCCTGCTCAAAAGTCCTTATGAATAATGACTTGGATGAAGGATGTCCTAAGTCCATTATTTATTTGTCAAACTAGTGCTTCCTGGTGTTCCTAAAATTAAAGTCCATTTTTTCTAGTGTTCTAAGATTTCTGAAATAATTCCATTGCTGTTATCCTCATGACTTACTAAGTTTGGATCAAATAGTTTTTCAAACCAAAGAATTGATCTTTTTAGTCATTCTTATTAATCAATGAATTATTCCTTTCTTAGACATTTTCTTGGTGGACACCTTTATATTTGCATATACTTTGTATACCAGCAATTAAAATGGGAATAATCTGGTCTCCTTTATTTTTCAAAATAATTTCTTTGTACGCCTCTAGATTAAAAACTGCGTTAACACATAGCATCTTGACATATTAAGCCATATTTAACTCCAGAAGGGTTAAACTATAATTTGAACCTTAAAATACTGTGTGCTCATTTCAATGTAGGTTCTGAGTGATGTAAAATGTATGAACTTTCTCACTGAAGGATTTTGCATAATGGACAGAACTTTATTCAAAAGATAAAAACCAAATGAGCCCTTGAAAAATTCTAAGTGTGGAGTAACAGTATCAGTTATCTGCAGATAAACTTTTATACCAAGTTTTCTTGATCTTTCAGAAAAGACCATGGAGAGCTATGCAAGGTTAAGTTAAAAACTGTTAACAAGTAAGAAATTACATAGTGCACTGATTTCTTTCCTATTTTCCCCAACCCCTGCTAGATTCCATTTCTAAAGATCATGTAAAATATTAAGTAGAACATGATGAGCAAGTAAGTGAAAGAAATATGATAGTCCCCATTGATGACTGCCTTTACCAAAAGCATGTACTCAGGCCTGAGGGGGACCCTTCGCTCCTCCTGCCCCACGTCCAGATAGCTCCTCAAGAACATCCCTCAAGTCCAGCCTCTTCTTCAGCTGCATTGCAATGTTCAAACCCTCTTCTCTCCCACCCAGCTAGTGTGACACCCACCTAAGGGCTACTCTGCTTTTAGTTTCTTTCTGTTCTTTCTGCACAGTGCTGCCTGAGGGAGCTCCCTAAAAGGATAATGGGTTCATCCCTTCCTCTGTTGAAAGATCCTTCAATGACTTTCCAGAGCTTTTGGGAAAGTCCAGGCTTTTGTAACAGCTGCAGTTCACCCATAAGCTACACTTTCACAACTCTGCACCTCTGCACCTCGAGCTCTCTGTTCCTACAACGGGCTTTTTCCTCTCGTATTCTCTCCTTCACCCATTCCATAATTCAGAGCTCAGCACCCCCACCCATGGGGTAAGCTCCCCTTCTTTTGTTCTCCAAAGCACCCCTATGACAGCCTTTCACAGAATGTACCAACAATAGTGTAATTATCTGGTTACCTCTTTCTCTGCTCTAAGTATCTTTTGTCATGCACAGTACCCGGTAGATAGTAATTGCTCAGCAAATCCTTTCGAGTTCATTCATTCATTCATCCACTTAACAGCTTTTGAGTGTCAGGCTAGGCTCTGGGATACAGCAGTGAACAAAATGAGCAAAAATGCATGCCCCCCAGACTTCACATTCTAGTGAATGGAGAAAGACAGTAAACAAATAAACAAGTCCAGTACAAAGTTGCAGTCAGGTGGTAAGTGCTAAAGTAAACATGGGGATATGGCTTGGGAGAAGCAGATGTGGTAGTATTTTAAACTAGGGGGGCAGGGAAGGTCTCAGTGATAAGGTCACTCCTGGACATAGCTCTGCAAGAGGTCAGGGAGAGAGCCATGCCTACGGGAGGGGGAGGAATGTTCCAGGCAAGAGAACAGCAAGTACAAGGGCCAAGAGGTGGGCGTATGCTAAGTGTGTTCAAGAACGCCGAGGAGGCTACAGGTAGCTAGCAGAGATGGGGATCCGGATGGGGAACCAAGAGGGTGCCTGTGTGGCCTTGCAAGTGCTTGTAAGCACAAGGGTATTTACTTAGATTGTGATAAATATTATAAGAATAAATAAATGAATACACAAAGTAAATCAAGTTTTTCTCATACCTTAGACAAAGTGTCTCAAGACAGGAGTGACAAGATTTTTCAAGCTTGTGTTTGTTAGAGTCATTCTAACAGCCTCTAGATTACCTCTAAGAGCAAGAGTGAGTGGAGGAATTCAGTTCCTGGCTTCTATTAAAACAGCAAAGCAAAAATCATCTTAGTCACAGTCTCATCAGCAGTAATGGTGTTGTGGCTGTGGATGTAGGTTTAAGGTCTCTAATGCCCTTCAGAAAGCCATTAGGCAAACAGTAGGTAGAATTATCAACCCAAGTTAATCTTCAGCGCAGGCAGTTAAGAAATGGATGTTTCTATAAACATTATGCATTGGCTGTGCTTTCCGGTTTGTAAAACTAAAAAAAAAATTTGTAATTTAAAAAAGGCTCTTGCTTGATAGATCACGGAATGGAAAAAAATTAATGAATTTTTCTGACACTACCGATGTTAGCACAGATTTGATTGAGGTATTAATTGCTTAAACAGGATACAGAGTTTCTAAATAATGTCCTTTAGCATGCCTCTTGGGAGGTGTTTTAAGGCAAGAGTCTGGTTGCCTGCTATTAGGAAATGATGTTCTGTGTGAGCAGCAGGCGGACACAGTTCCTGTTCCGTCCCTGATGGCTAACAGTAAAACCTGAAGCTCTGAAAGCTGCTGGTCATTTCTGGATACAAGAATATACAACTGGCTTCTGTAAGAAAAAAGCACAGGGAACAAAAAAGAGGTGGTCCGTCTGTGAAGGGGAGGATAAAAGCACCAAATTATTAAGCCATTTAAAATTATTTCCCCTTTAAGAATTTTCCCATGATTCAATAAAAGTTAGGCAAAATGAAGAAAATACGTTTTAAAGTCTGGTTTCATAGGGAAGAATGATAACACGCATAATCTCACTAATGGAGTCATAAAATGTTACTTTCAGATTTTCCTAAGGGTCTGGTGCAACAGACTTTAATTATAACTTTTTGAAAGATACTAATCTGGTCAAATACATCACAAGATCAGAAAATAGGTACACTTGTTTTATAAAGAGTAAGAGCAAATTTGAAGCAAAAAACAGAAATTTGTCTTACTTAAGAAAGATTCATTTAAGATCTCCTTATATAAAATTCCAGGTTCTGCTTGGATGTTTGATGAGCGAAGGTCAAGAAGCATAAACTCTAGCCACCATTATATGTATGTCTGGAGTGTAATTCAAACAAGGTTTTACAAGATTCAGATTTCATAGCTTCGGTGTGTGGAAATGCCAAACTAGAAAGAACTGGGAAATGTTTAGAACATGAGAGAGTGTGCTGAAGTTTTTTCAGTGTAAAGGCCCATGATTTGGTTGAACTGGGTTTGGAGGAACACAGCATAAACAAGAGCAGGACGGTGCTGAGACCCGGGAGCCTCGTCTCTTGTTTCGAGTCTTTCGTGGACCCTGTCGTCAGTCACACTTCATCATTTCTATTTTCCCAAGCAGTCTCCTGTTAGTCTTCGTGTGAAGTTCTTAATCATTCTTCAAGACTCAGTGGTTATAACTCACTTCCTCTGTGAGCCTTCTCCACTGCCCCCAGACAGAGCTTGTCTTTATCTTCTGTGTTTCTCTAGCACATTTTAACTGGCTGTATTTTAATATATTTACATATTTATAAAATCTACTTGACTAGGCAGCAAATTCTTCAGCCCATATATTTTACATCCTCAGCACTCAGGTCATTGCCTAGCAAATCAATAATTACTGACTGAACTGAAACAATGAATTAGTATAAAAATTGTTAAATTACATTTCTCAGATCTCCTCCATTATTTTACTGTTCAAACTATCACAACTACATCACTGGAAAGAGTTCCCAGCTTTGAGGCAGTTGTTTCAGTTGAAGTAGCTGGGATTTTCGTTTCAATAATATCATCCCATAGTTTCTATTTCAGGAAGTTCCTCCAAAACAGGTCTCATTTAGAGCCTGTCAATAAGATGACATGTCATTATATTAATTCATGAATGTTTGATGAAAAAAATTTTAAAAGGAGTAATTATTTTTTTAAAGAATACATGCTTTCTGACTTCTCTATCTCATGTGCTGACTTTTTGGGGACAATATTAAACCAGGATGATTTATTTACTGGTATTTCTCGAAATCATGATGCTGGGACCTGTTAAAGGGAGGTCTCTTAAAGCTCAGGAAATTAAAGAAGTAATACATTTTTCTCACCACTTGACAAAACCAGGACCCAAGACTAAATATTGAGCATTAACTACCACCAGCAGATTAAAGACAGATCTAGGTATTTGAGAATCTACATTCTGATTAGGTCCCAAAACAGACTCTTATCACCTCTCACCAGATATCCAGGGCTGAAATTAGCTTACTCCGTTCCTTTAAATATTTAATAAATTCTCATTGCTGAACCTAAAATGGAAATGACCCGGAAAGAAAGAAAAATTAACAGGCTTCCTCTGCCCTCTGTGATTAAGCATGCCTCCCTGGTGCACCATAAAGGAAACAAATTTATGGTTCACAAAAGCCTTTCGCCCTACACTACACTCAGTAAAAAATATTTCTATTGAGTAAAGTGTAAGTGCTCTTCCTATCTTAAATCAACAATGCTGAGAAACAATAGCTGCTAACATTTAAATATCCCACGGTCGGCAGAAGGAGGACTTAAATTTAGGACTATACTATATACTCATCTACTATTCAGATCTGTTTTCTATCTAGACCAGCAATGTCCATCAGAACTTTCTGGAATGATAGCAATGGTCTCTATTGCCCTATCCAGTATGGTAGCCACTAACCACATAAGGCTAGTGAGCACTTGAAATGTGGCTAGTGCCACTGTTAGGAACTGGGTTTTAAATTTTATTTAATCTTCATTTAAATTTAAATAGCCATGTGTGGCTAGCAGCGGCTGTATTGGAAAGTGCAGATCCAGCAGACGGAGAGTGGAAAACGCATAAGACTGCAATCAGGTGAGCTGGCTTCTAGCCTAGTTCTGCCACTGACTGCTTTGTGACCTTGGTCAAGATTTGCGTTCACTCTAATGTTGTTTCTTCATCTGTGAAGTGATAAACTAGGTCATTCCTAAGACTTCTTCTAGATCTTTTATACTCTAAAAATAGCCACAAAATGTGACTAGAAATTGACCCAGTTACTTTTTCACTGTCCTCATGAAAATCAGTCATTTAATTACAGCATGCATATTCAGGAACACAAATATATGCCAAATAATCTATAATACATGGATGAACATAAGATGGAGGAGAAAAAGCAGTTCTGTACTAATTCTGTTGGATTTATCCTGCCTAATCCTACTCCTGGTGTGCAATGACATTTGTTGGGAGAAAAATATAAATCTGATTGCTTTGTATAAGTACCTGATTTATTGATTCATTGATTCATATCATTCAGTCATTCAGCTTATTGAACACAGTATCAAGCACAATTATTATATGACGTGATAAATGCTGTGGAGAAGGGGAGAAGACAGCTTCTAGTTCAGCTTGGGAGAGTGGGAATGTGTGTGAGTGATTGTGTGTGTGTGTGTGTGTGAAGTTGTCTCAAAGGAGGTGGCCAAAGCGGATGTCTGTCTCTTTAAGAATCCTTTCGGACGCATGGACTCTGTGCTGCCCTTAGACCTGGGCAAGAGTGCTCTTGCTTTGGGACCCACGCTTTAGAGAGCCTTTCTCTAGCTTCACTCCTCTCCTTGCGTGGTAGCCCACCCCTAACCGTAGACTATGCTTTGGGTACTAGGGACTCTGGAATTCTCTGCCCCAATGACTGGCGCTCACTTCAAGGATTGTGAGCTGCTTCTTCCTCAGGTCTGTTCTTCTGAAGGTGAACCACACCACTGGTGTGCACAAGAATAAACCAGAGGTGGGTATTTTGAGGGGTGTGGAGTTTGATCTTCTCCCAGGATGGCTACATGGGAGCGCTCGAGTCTCATAAAGTTGAGGGATGGAGGTAGGTGTGGGAGAGAAAAGGAGCGGGCCAGGGCCAGGGCCGGGGCTGGGGTACAAATGCTCTCCCCACGCCAACACATTCTGGCGTGGCCCTCCAAGGAGTGCAACAATTTTCATTTGAATTTACCAAGTCACTATGCAGATATAAATGTGAGGGTTATAGGATAGAACATATTTACTTATCAGTTAATTAGTTTGGTTTATGCCTTTTAAATATTTAGACACTTGTATAAGGGCTTCCATTTACACCCTTGCCCTAAAATTTGTACATTTGTCCTTAATCTGCAGACATAAGGCACAGGACTTACATGGAGCCAATTTTGTTTTCACAAGTTTCTTCTTAATCAAATGAAAAGATGTGAGAATTTGGTAAAAGAGATTAATTATAATTTCATTAATATCCTCATACAAGAGTGACATTTTGCATCAGTTTACCTACAGTAGGTTGGATTCTAAAGTTAAAAGAAATGACAGTTAGAGAAGTTGATTATAGGTTTGCAGAGGAAGACAGTTTTTAAGGCTTCCATCCATTAGAACTTAATATATGGCTGTTGCTCATTCTACCTAATTATTTACAGAATACATAGGAATGTGTATATAACACGGATGAATGGCTATATAATATGTGCCTGTGCATTTATCATGAAGACATGGTTGGATGCCAGGACTCAGAGCTGGAAGTGGACTCAGATCTCATTTAGTTTCATCACTTTTACATATGAGGAATCTAAGGCTTGGATATCTCAACTGTCCAATGTGACAGGGCTTATCAGAACTTTAACTGGGGCTACTGGAAGGTCGTTAAAAACAGAGCAGATTCACAGCCTAGAGGTGGTTAAGAAAAACAAAATGAGATTGGGAAGAATACAGTCATCTCTTCAGCCTTTAAACTATCTTTTATACTTAGGTTACCTGATTGTGCTCTGAAATCACTATTGAAAATGCGCCCTCAAATGTCAACTTCCTGTTTCTCAGAGACCGAACCAGCTTCACAGGAAAGGTGAGTGTTCCTCTCTGTCACCACACTAAAGTGACTTTGGGACGCCTCCATAGAAGTCCACGCACACAGGAATCCAGAGTGGCTTCCCTTGAGCTGAGCAACTGGATGGGGCAGTGGCTTAGCACCAGAAGGAGAAGGCATTGCTTGTCTACTTTCTCTAGGTCCATTTGGAAAACCAAGCATTACAGGCCCTGCACAAAAGCACAAGGAGGTGGGAGGGGCTCTGTCGACATGGGATTACGCCTACTTCACCGGACAACCAGAAGAAGGGAGGATGATAAAGCATTCAAACTGTTGCTAGGGCGGCCCAGCAGGCAGCGTGCACTGTTGAAGTGCGCATAGTTTTACCAGACAAGATTGTAGTGTTAAAATCCAGTCTAATAACTAAATATCCTACCACAATTTTGGTCCATTTTTGCTATTTGTGATTTGAAGGTTTGCAGTTTTGCTCTTTGCTGGATTAAAATTACGAAGAGAAGCCTGCTGTTGTCTCTGATGTCTGCCATCCTGCGGATCAAGACAGTTGGCAGAGAAAAGTACAATTAAGGAAAACGATGAGTTTCACCAGAGCTGTAGGATAGCAAGGCATTAGAACCAAATATATTTAAAGTAGACCCTCATATATTGGTTATTTCAGTTTTATTTTAAATGAAGCAGAAGCAATTATTTATGCTTGTTATTAGCTAACATAAAATGCATTATATTCACTTGACCCAAATGTACTAAATGTGTTTGCAGGCAAAATTAAAATAAACTGAAAATATCTATAGCCTCTTTGGACACAAGTCCAAATTTCACCTTGAGGAGCAATAACAGCACAGCTTTTCTGAGTTTCGAACTCTCAGACCCACCAGGGCCCATGAACAACATTATAAGTACTCATAATTCAGAAAGAGATGAATGGAGATGCTATTTGAGGGGCCGGAGAGGAATGAAGAGAGTTTCAGAGCAGGGAAAGTGGTTTGGTCTGCAAGACCTTGGATGCAGACACTTTGGACTATAAAATAATTTCCAGGAAACTGGGACTAGTTAGCATATTAAATATACATATATATATATATATATATATACACATATATATATATATCTCATCTATCTTTTATGCTTTTGAGAATTTCTACTACATTTGTCAGAGAAAGAAACAGTAAGAATATCAAAAGGAAAGATACCTTCAGAAACACTATTTTAATGACTACTTAAACTTCTGAAGAACTGAAGAACAAAGATGAGTTGTGCTGGGATTCAGACCTTTAGCATGTCCAATGTGGTCACGCCTTGGTTTGATTGTTTGGTCTAGTTTTATGACCTAGAGTGGTTCTCGCCTTATTTAGATGGAGTCCAACTTATTTTAGCTCAAAAGTCTGTCTTTAAAAAAATCTCATCCTGAACTTCTCAGAAAACCTGCAGGTCATGTTTACAGAATAGACGCACAGCAGGACTAAATGCATGTGGACCTGCCTAAGCTCTGGGTCTTTTTTACTCTATCTGACGCTGTTAATCTTCACATGATTAATTTTGCAATATAAGATATATACCCCGGATTATGAAAACTAATTCCCCACCTGACACGTTCATAAACAGTTTTGTAAGAGCTAATTTTAGACTGTTCCTAGTTTTTTCATTTCATCATCAGAGACATTTTAAATTTTAAAAAATTCTCCAGTGCCTCTCAAGACCCTCATTGTGAGCAAACACGGCACAAACCAACGGATGCAGTGGGGTTTGCATACCATGCAAAAGATGAGAGCAGTGGTGTTATTATCTTTCCTTGTTTTAACTGGTGGATGAGAAGGTGCGTGTTATGAAAAATGGATAATGTAAGATGATGAGACATGTAGGAGAGGGCCAAAAACAATGATGAGAACAAACAGGACAAAAGGCATAAGCTGCATTGTCAACAGCGGTATTTGACACACCATAACTTAATGGACGGCTCTCATCACACTGCTCTAGCCCCTGGGTTTCAGAGTGGCCTTTCTGTATGCCAGCTTACGTCACGACACATTTGTTTTAATAGCCATACTTCTCATTTATGGAACTCTTTGTCGTTCATAAAGCATTTTCATAGTATTGTTATTTCACTTGCTTCTCAGCATAACCTAGTGAGACAGGTAGAATAGGAATCATTGCCTACATTTTATAGATCAAAAAAGGATTAAAAAGGATCACAGACTATTGTGACACACTCATAAGTAGTTCTGAGGTCAGAACTATTGGTACAATGTACACTTCTCCCTACAGGCTTCAAGTCAACACACACACACACATACACACACACATAATATTTAAAACAAAAAAGAAAAATTCTAAGGAAATTTTTCTCCTCATGAAAGCCACTATTATATTTCCAGTATTCTCTTAATACATCCCTTTGAGATGTATTAAAATATACAGGTGCTACTTAAGTTAACAAACAAAAATAGTAGTTTTTAAAAAGGATAGTTTTTAAAACATAGAAACATTTCACTTTAAGCAAACATAAGATATAAAAATTCAGTTTGCTGGGAAGAAGAATTAGGGGATTATATTGCTTTACAAAAGGACTCCGAATAGGCTTGCTTTAAATAGCAAAATTCCCCAGCACATTTAAGTTATGTTGATTTATGAAAATCTGATTCATATAGAACTTTAAGGAATACATCTGGTATAGAAATCCACGCTCACCTGTAATTTACTCTAGAGGGAACAATTCAGTGATAATAATAATAACATACTCATATAGTTCCTCATTACATATTTTAAAGCACTTTCTCCTAATTTATTGCATTTGTCTCTGGCAACCTTGTAAGGGAGGCAGAGAAGTATTATTATCCTTTCTTTACAGATGAGAAATTGAGAGGTTAAGTGACTTGCCCAAGGTCAGACAGACTATTCATTCATTTACTGCTATTTGAGTGATGTCATTTTAACGGGTAGTCAAGGAAGTAAGGTTCTTCCTCTTAATTCTTTTTTCAACCAGCTGTGAAGGCTATTAAGACAGAGGTGGATGAGCTCACAAATATAATGTTGTACGAAAGAAGCCAGACACAAAAGTGTACATACTGCATGATTCTATTAACACAAAATTCAAATGCAGGCAAAATGGGTCTATACTGGCAGAAGTCAGAATAGTGGTGAACTTTGGGAAGAGGAGGATGGTGACTGGGGGGTGCAGGGGGTTTTCCAGAATATGATCACGGTTCTATTTCTTGATCAGGTTTGCGGTTCATGGTTACGTTCACAGTGAAAAGTCACTGAGATGACACTTACGATTTGTCTACTTCCTTTTATATATATTATAAAAGTTTTCTTTCAGAAAAGGATTTTGCTTCTTTAAAACCAGTACAGTGCACTTTAGAAGATCATTACATTACACATATCCTTTGAACATTTGTGATTTCACATAAGTCTCTTAGCTGCACTTTTTAAACAAGGATATGAATTAAATCTGAAGGGTTAAATAGAAAAGAAAAACTTTATAGAGAAGGTATGCAGCATCATCTTCATCTGAAAAGGTGCTACATGAACTGGGAAATCAGAGCCACTTAGGGCTGGGTGGGAATTTATATCCAATGACATTGAACTAGGAATTGCAGGGAAATGGGATGAAGTTAATATTCACGTAGTATATTCTAGAGAGTATACATGAATTTAAGGAAGATAAGATAATTCTTAAAGTATTCATTTTTATCTCAGACCTTGTATACTAGGATGCTGCACAGGGCATCAGGGCAGAAAGCCACTGGCAATGACGAAAGCCCGAGCAGGCTGTGCGAACCTGGAGGCGAAGGAGGGCTCCTGAGCATCCCAAGCACCTTCAAGGGAAGAATTATGGGAGGAACCTGTTTTGACCATTATCCAGGATAGAAACTACAGGTGCATTCAACTGCTTAAAGCAATTTCAAAATTTATATTGTCGTTTTCCAAGAATCCTTCCCCTCCTGTGACCCTGTGACCCTGTGACCCTGAGAGCTAATTCTGAACTTGTACGCAGAGTTGCCACTGATGACAAATGTTTTGTTTAATTATACAGGTGGTCTTCTGTTGTTGTTTTTCTTCCAGTTTCTTCTTCTTAAAAAGAATCCATTACAGTCCCCCCTCCCCAAAATTATCTACATCAAATATCTATCTTGATTTTATAAGTCAGCAACAGAGAATTTCCAGGCAGTGGGTCAGATTCCATCCCAGCCTGCTTCCATTTCACCAGTGATGTTTCGAAGGCAGCTACACTACAGCTAGGACCACAGCCTCATGAGTTTCCCCCAGGAGGGCTGTTGAAGGCATCCCGTGCAGGAAGAAGACTTTGACCTTTAACCCATTCACACATTTGTTCTAATTCCTGATCAACTATGGTGTTCCTGTGCATTAGTTTCACTAGGACCTCTATTTTTTAAAAATACACTTTATACCCTGAACACCTGCATGCCGCATGTCACATTATGTCGAATGGACATGATGAAGCTTGTGTTCACTGCATCCAGGACAAGCGTGAGACATAGCTGTCCTCTGGAATTTGGGTTATTGGAACATCACCCTGGGCTCCCCAAGATTGCTCATGTCATAAAATAGGTCAGAAAAGCTGCTCCAGAGACGGAGGAAGAGACAGGGAGAGGTAGGTTGAAGGATTCTACTCCTCAGGGCTCAGCAAGCTGCACCAACTCTTCCTTCACTGGCAAAGGATAAATCGTGTGGAACTTGGACCTGCATGTCCATGGGCAAGTCCATGTGGAATCATTTCATGATCTTTTTTAATGACAGAGGCCAAGAACACACAACTGTTTCTCTCTGAGTGGAGTCCTTCAACAAAAGAAAAACTTGAATCACTGAGGAAGGTTTGCTACACTGATTGACAGTCGGTCACACCTGGTTCCTTTGAAAACTCATTTCTGTTTAAGCTAATAGGCAGACACCTGAATTTAATCTCCCTTATAGCAGAGCTACTTAAAGCAAATTCTCTCCTCTGACCTTCCTCAGCGTCTCTCTGTCTCTCCCCCGACCAGGACTCTCCCTCTCTTTTTCTCCTGTGTCAGTTCTGTAGACGTGTTGTCTTGTCATCCTTACCATGTAATGGATAGGCCATACTACTTTTTAATTTTCACTAATTTCCACTCTTCCTGTTATAGGTCATATCACAGATACACTTGTTACACATAATCTTGACCACAGTTTTGCACAACTTGGCCCTCCACTATTTTTAGTATAGAAATGATAAATTGAGATACTTGCCATCAAGCCTTGTTCTCCTGGTTTCCCTGGTTCACCCTTGAGAAAGAATAGTGATAATTTTATTACCGCTATAAACATTAAAAACCAATTTCAATCTTTTTTTTCTTTTTCACAATATCCACTGGGGTTCATGAATGTCAAATATATACTTTTCAGGCTAAGCAAATGAATGCAAACACAATGCAATTAAAAGAGAGCCAATGTTCTTTCTTCAAATGCATTTTATAAACATTTTGGGATTTAACAACATGAGTCTAGATTACGGCAGAGATTTAAGAATTACGCCAAGGATGTATTCTAAATAAAACTGTGCCAACACCTTGATCTCAGACTTCTAGCCTCCAGAACTGTGAGGCAAAGAATTTCCGCTGTTTAAGCACAGCAAAACAAAACAAAACACCAAACTAGTAGGCATGATTTAAATCAATAAATGGTCCCAGAAAAATATTTAATCGTAATTACAGTAATGTTTTATTTATTATGTTGTTTATGAGGACATAAAGATGATGACATAGTCCACTCAGTGAGAATTCAGAACTTCCATATATAGGACACAGAGACCACTGCTCTTAGTGCAGAAATGAGGTAATAAAATGAGCATAGATTGATTTTGAATTTTGGTCCTCCTGGAGTAATGATAGCTAAAGTAAGACATTTTAATAACATTGACGGGGAAAGTCCTGGCATCTTATACTACTATCATCATTTCCTAATACTCAGATTCATACAGAATTCACTGTTGTGTTCTATTGTCATATTATTATAAAGACAGTCATTGGCTATAGATATTTTTGGGAAAAACAGTGCTTGTAATGCCAATATATATAGATGTTGCTGGACTTTAAAATTAAGTATTTTTTAATAAAATCTTTTTCTAGTGGTTATGATAGTATATACAAGTAAACTCTGAGACTATAAATCCAGTCCAAATTATATTTGTGGAATTAAAAAGATATTCATGAACCTTTGTGTAAAAAGCTCCATTTCTTACTTAAATAAACTATATTCATTTAAAAGATGACATAATATTTGGATGGTTTACAGTTTGTCATACCTTAACCTTTATCTCTGTTTCTTAAAAGTAATTTATAGCTTGAATTTTCTGTAGAGGATACAATGTCCATTGGTCTAACTTTTTACCATCAAAATGGCTTTAACTACTCTTCTTATTTGAAGAGACACTCATTATATCTCTGTTGGTAACAAACAATCAATTTGAGAGCTTTAACTATCCCTAAAGCTGGGCTCTGTCTTTTGGGGTATTATCCTGAGAAAAGGCAAAATTAGAAGAAAGTTTTAGGAAGAAACCACTACCTTTGATGGTTCCGTGAAAGCAATCCTAACAACCGGCAGATCATATGTTGAAAGTCAACTCCTAATTTCATATGATACGTTTACAGCAGCTTTCAGAAGGGGAAATGGGACTTACAAGAAGCTTGTGTCAGAAGTGTTTTAAAGTACCCTTATTCTTACAGAGTGAGTCACTCAAAAAATATATATGAATATAAAAATGAAATACATGAAAACATTAAGGACTATGGCTGATTTTTATATTTTTCTTGTTGTTTGTCATTAAATGCCAAATTTTCTCCTTTGTGGATAAATATTTTCACTATTACTTTATTTTGTTTGTTTGGTTAGGAAGATTGGCTCTGAGCTAACACCTGTTGCCAATCTTCCTCTTTTTGTTTGAAGAGGAGTGGCCCTGAGCTAACATCTGTGCCAGCCTTGCTCTATTTTGTATGTGGGTCACTGCCACAGCATGGCTTGGTGAGTGCTGTAGGTCTGTGCCCATGATCTGAACCTGCGGACCATGGCCACCAAAGTGGAGCACGCCAAACTTAACCACTATGCCACTGGGTCGGCCCTCTCATTATTACTTTTATACTACAAAAACACTAATGAAAATAATTTAAGTTAAAACAATACATTAAATAAATAAATAATTTGCTTCAGCAATAAACCTGAACTTCAAGTGCTAAAGTCATAATATAGGTATAAAATTTTTTACCATTTTCCATGTATTTCTGAAAATTGCTGGGTTGCCTCTACCAAACCTAACCATTTATGGACTCTCCTGTACTTCTCTATCACTGACACCTGACCCATCTTAATGACTAAATGTTTAGATCTAAGTATCAAGATCGGTTTTAAGTCATTTCTATCAATAAGCTTCACATCCAAGGACAAATGATATTCAAACCACATCCACTGATGTCTTACCCGTGAATCTTACTGTTTTATTAGCAATTTTTTTGTCAAGTTATTACAGGGGATTAAATATTAGGAGGATGTACCTCCTTTACTTTCCATACATCACGCAGGACTTGGTTGTCTGTTATTGATCCTTTGGAAAATGTTGTCACTTTAGTTTTCATTATCATTTTGTTATCATTATAATTTTCCCGCTAGTCTTCCATTAAGCGGAAGGCGCTGGTGCACGCTCCGTCAGGCGCCCCAGGCACAGACGTCTCGGGCCTCACCTGGAAGCCAGCTCAGTCACAGTCTTCCGTCTCTCTGTGGTTTGCGTGGATGCCCCGTGGACTGAGCGGTAAAGCAGGATCCTGCTGGCAGTGCCTCTCTGCCTGGGGACTTTCCCATCATGCCACTTCCCTGAGCCCACTCCACTCACTTGACCCCCCAACCCTGCAGCCCCCACCCCACCCCACTCCATCCCAATTCCCAGTCCATAAACGGAACAAAACCTGTGAGAACAACTGATCCAAAAAGCAACTCACGGGCACTCCTGGCATTCCACGGGGGCCGTCTTTCCCAGTGTCCCCAGGAGGCCCTCTTGGGCCTGGAGGGCCTGGAGGTCCTGGAGGGCCAGCCTGCCCTTGGTCACCCTACAGTGGAGAGGGGAAGAGACCAACAATGACCACAAAAGATAAAGACTCAGGTCTTCTTTTCAACACCTTAAATTTGTATTATCTAATCCACATTTAAACTATGAAGAGAACCAGAACAACCAGAAACACAGAGCCTGTAGGCAATTTGCCTGCCAGCAGGGAGCCAATAAATATTCATGCTGGCTGAGGCGGCTCTTGGAAACCATGTATGTGATCACTACACTCAGAGCTGGAGTAAACATTTTGCCTCCCTTCACCTACGACAATGCTGCCTCAGTGATGTTCACCTTGTTTAATAAATGGCTGCATTTGTAGTCGGACAAATGTGTTTAATTTTTCATAACCTATAAAATTAAATGTACAAGGCTGTTGTCCAACTGTCTAATAATTTATAAATCACCAAAGCCAGAGAGCTTAGAAACTGGATCTGTTACTGGGTATAATTTAAACTTTCTTTTTTTTTAATTAAGAAAAAAATAGGTTTTCCATATCTTCTTATTTTGGTACTTTCACAGACATTTCAAACAAATGCAGCTCACTAAACATAACTGTATTCTAGGATATTTCCAAATAAACACCCCCCCTCCCCACCCCCACGCCCGCCCCACCCCTGAGAGGTAAATGGTAAAGTAACAGTACACAGAGTAATAACGGAACGAACAGAAGACATCCGACTCAAGCAAGAACGAGCACTACCTTAATCAGGCGGCGTTTAATGAGCTGCTGATCAGCAGAGAGAAACCCATGATTGATTTTAGGAAACACCATCTGATCAGTCAGGTGAGGTCAAAGGTTGAAGTTCAGAGATGAGAGAGTTGAAGAATAGACATCAGAAGGCCCCAAGAAAGAAATAGAGATATACACATTAGACTTATAATGACCATTAATCAAAATAGAACTGGTACTTGTGTCTGACGTCAGACCCTCTGGCTCTCCTGAAAGAAACAGAACCCTGAAATGGGATGGTGAGACCAGATTTTTAGTTAGAAGTGAGGCTTTTTTGTATCCCATCATTTTGCTGTGGGCGTTGGGCGTTTTAATGTGTCTGTTAAAGGAGCAGGTCAGCTCGTGCCACCCTGCATCCTGCCCTCTGAGCAGAGAGTCCGCAGACAAAGTGCCAGTTCAGTTTCCGTCAGACTCGTCAACCAGCGTAAGGTGGCATGAACGCGGCTGCCATGTTAATGCCCAAAGTCCAGAGTGTGCAGGATGATGTAATCGACTGGAAAATATCCCAGAGCTTGGATGCGTGCAAATTAAACCACCGAGGTGTGGTGCAGCCCTAGACAGTCACCCCGCCTCTCTTCATGGTCCCAGCTCTACCTCAACACATGCTCAAGATTCTCCTTCTTAATATACGTTTGACCTCACTGATATAGGTGGGCTCCCAAGGACCCAGTAACTTCAGTTGTATGAGGACAGGAAGCAACTGGACCCGACAAGGCAGTTTCGCGTTGGTGCTCACTCTTAGGCTGACTGCCGGCCCGGCTGAGCAGGCATGGGTGCCAACCACAAACCTTGACGGTGAGGATCTGATTACTGTGCAGAGCGGCCACTGTGGGGAAGCCTGGCAGGCCCTATGGACGTGGCACAGCACCAAAACAACACGACACAAACGTCACACAGACATCTCACTGAAGACACACAAAACAAGCGGTACAAATGCCACCCTCTCCCAGCTCTATGTCTGGCCTTGGTGACACACTGTAAGCAAAATCAGACACACGAGGCCCCCAGGCAAACCATTCCTTAGAGGGAAGGGTTGATTGTGAACTCTCGGTAACTGCCCCGTGTGGCAGGGACACGGGGATCTGTGCGTACCCCCTTAACATTTCTGGAATCTTACACACAAAATGTTAGTACAAGATGGAGATGGCTGCAGACGCCGTTATGAAAACAGCACTGTAACTCCCGTCTATTGAAATGCTGTTTACAACTCAGGACATACAATACGGGTATTAACTCTTTATCAGACAACAGTGAACAGAATTTTGCAGTGAGATCAGAAGTATTCCTCAGAATAAACCAGCACACCCCACCACTAGAGCCTTACCACCCACATATCAAAATTTCTCTCTCCAATCACATGATGATGCTCAGGGCTTTCCTGTTTCCCAGGTGGTGGATGGAAATCTGTCTCTTATAACATGCGTATTTCATGTCAGAGGGATTTATGGTCACACTCTGCAGTAATTACTTCTGTCACGTAACTTTTCCAAAAGAACTTGACAGTTCACACAACCCCTTGAAGCAGAAAAGGGGTTTTGGAGTCTTTAACGAAGGAGAATGGGGGAGGGGCGTTTCAGAGGCGCCTGCTTCACCCGCCTGCACTGATGCGCCCTCCCAGGCGCTATCATTTGGGTCGGGCTGAGAGAGAAATTTTGCCTTTCTTCTATTTCTTTTCCAACAACATGTGGCATTGGAGCCTTTTATTCCAGTGCTTTTTTTCACACAGAACATGTTTACCATGCAAATAAAACAAACAGCCCCCAAGCCATACAACCACCGGCCTCAGTGTCTGCAGGCTTCGCGGGTGCTCCACCTCCTTCCTTCCCCCCCAGCCCCCCCCAAATCTGTCGTGAGGATGTTTTTAGTAAGGCCAGAAAGGTTCTAGTTTTTTAATTTTATTGGTCTTGGTATATTTTTCTCCCTTACTTCTGCCTTATTAGGGAATATTTTTCTTTTTAAGGGAGCCAATAAAATTGTGTTTGTACTATGAAGACATCTCTTCAGCCCTAACGCCTTTGTTCTCATTCTTTAGAGCTGGGGCTTCTCAGGAAACAAAGCAGAGGAAATCTCATCCATTCTGCCAAATCCTTTCTGATAAGGCTATGAAGTGGCTGGGTAGTTTCGAGGTGACCTGTATCCTCTTTTTCTTCTCCCTGAGTAAAAGTCCTTTAAACACAGACTCGACACAAATTCAGAAACGCTACAAGTTGGAAAACAGATGTGTACAATTTGCTTTTGTTTCACTATGGAATATGAGTTTAAAATGTTATTAGATGGTAATGTGCCAGCATCTTTCCATCTGTGACTCATTAGCCCTATATTACATAGTCAGAATTTTATATATAAACCTCATATTTATGTAACAAAGAACAAAAACAGATACAAACAAGAAGTCTATAAGGGATCAGCATCTCGATTAGTGGTGATAAATCATAATGTCACTTTAAACGGGATTATCTAACAAAAATAATTTAAAATTAAAAACCTTTTAACAGCACACATGGTAGGCTTTAGAAATGTTTTGAAATACAAATGTATAAATAAGTCACTTCTTATACTCATGTCTGAGCATGACCCGCTTGCTGTTTGATCATATCCTCTAAATGCTCACAAAAAGCATCAAGTTCTGCAACTTCTTGGTTTGTTGTCCAGAGTTAATGAGATCTAAAGCGGGAAGTAGACAGGTAATTCTCACCTCGGACAGATCCTTTTCTTCAAACTGAAAATCTCTATTTAAGGAAGCTGATTTTATATTCCTCAATCATCATAAACCTGGACATGCTCCCCATTAGGTGCTTAGAGCTACATTTTAAAGACTTCAATAGTGAACTAGGCACAGGACGTCAGGAGTTTATACATAGCAATGTAGGCAGGGGACACACGAAAGAATTCGCTTAAATTCTAACAAAAATCCCATGGCCTGGGCTGAAATACCCTGGGATCCATGCTTTTCAAACTGGGAGAAAGCTTGAAGGGTGCAAGCCAGTGTCCTGGGTGAGCGTTTAAAGGCAATAATAAATATGGTACACCTTCCTTAAGAGGCAATTTTAATTAACAGTAAATAATTTGAAACATTTTTATGTAAAGCAAACATTGTCATATTATGGGGTAGAAGGCAAACTTTGAGCATATTTTTAGGAATTTTACCCTTTGGCGGTGGTAGAGAACCTCGTCTCATGGGGAAAGCTGCAGACCATAGGTAGACACTGACTGGACTCTCTACTTCCTGCAGGCAGGCGTGGCCTTGGGTGGTCATAACTGCTAGGCTTCCCTAGCTGCTCACACAGAATGCACTTTTTCATTAACTATGCCATTTTTTTCCCACAGTATCATTAGTCATAGTCCTTTCTAAATAAATGGAATGGACATATTTCACTGGGTTTTACATTTTGGAAAACTTGCCTGGTACACAGATGGTTTGAGTGGGTGTGGGGGAAAAAAAATACGTCTCCAGAAAAACTCGGAGGAAGAGCGCAGGAATAAGCTGAAATAATTTGTACAATTTTCACTCCCAAATATTTTGAATTCTTAAGAAATTGGAGGTATGAGTGTAAAACTACCTTGCACAACCCATTTTCCTCCTGAGAACACACTCAGACCACTTCGAGAATCCTCCTGACTTTCTGGGAAGCAGGTAAACATCTCAGGACCGGGGTTTGTCACCGTCCCAGGAGGAGCTCCATCTTCCTTCTTTACGTTCTAGAAGGAAGGACGCAAGCCTATCCCAAAGGGATGTCGAACAAATAAATATTTCATAAGAAATGCTTCTAACCACTTTGAAGCCATAAGTTCAGGATGCTATTATCATTTTTACTACATACTCAGTACTGGTGAGTGTTACGTGGTTACATTATAGTGAGAAAATTTTGTTTTGTCAGAAGTATTGTATAAGGCAATGATAGAGCCAGAAGTTAATCCAGAACTTCTAATTCCAGCCCTTGTCATCATGCAATTTACGTGCTTATAATTTCTTTCTACTTTTTTATAGTTTAAATATTAGAAGGCTTAAAAATTGACTACCATTCAACAATGTTTAAGAAGTATTTTTTGAGGGCCTGCTGTGCAGTGTTCACTGTGCAAGGCCTTGCACCCAAGCTCACAGAGTTTAATGCCTAGTGGGGAAACAGGGGAAAATAAGCAGGCAGTAATCATGCAGAGTGACAACTGTTATGATGCACAGGTAGAAGGGCCACAAAGGAAATCAATGTGCACCCAAGGCCAGGTGTGAGGAACCAGGCGAAAGAGTGGATGGGGCTGGCAGAGCAGAGGAAAACCGCAGACAGACCAGTTAGGAAAACATTACAGTAGTCTACTGAGGGATTGTGTCCTCCAACTAGAGGAGGGACAGATCCAGTTTCGAGCGATACTGAGGAGGTAAGATTCCCAGTACTTGTAGCTTAGCTGAGAACAGAAGGGAGAAAGAGGAGCAGAGGATGGTCCTAGGTCTCTAGCTAGAGAAACAGAAGATGGAGGAAACACTAGAAGAGAGTGGATCAGTGGTTATGGATGATGAATTCGCTTGGAGACTTGCTGAATTTGAGATGTCTACGGACAGCCTAGGGCAGCAGTCAGATATGCATATAAAATAGTCAGGAGAGGGCTGGCCCTGTGGTGTAGTAGTTAGGTTCGTGTGCTCCGCTTCAGTGGCCCAGGGTTTGTGGTTCAGATCCTGGGCATGGACCTACACACTGCTAGTCAAGCCATGCTGTGGTGGTGTCCCACATACAAAGTAGAGGAAGACTGGCACAGATGTTAGCTCAGGGCCAATCTTCCTCACCAAAAGAAAAAAAAAGTCAGGAGAGAGGTGGGAATCATGTCATGGGCTGCCTGAAGTCACCTAGGGAGGCTGTAGAGGGAGCAGACCTAGGAAAGAACCCTTGGAAAGACTTTGATTTAAGGGATGAGCAGAGGGAGAGGCAACTACAAAGAGAATTAATAAAAGAGGTTGTAGAAGCAGAAGGAATGCTAACTCATTTCACAAAAATTCAAAACAGGAAAATGACTCGAAGTGACTCATTAATGAAAACTGCATCATTAATTGTGCTGTATTATTGCACATAAACTGAACTGCACATGAACTGAATCCCTCCACTCACTCTTAAACCTAGAGGTCATTTAGAAGCTAACAATGGCCAAGGTCACTGACAATGGATGCTCACTGATAAGCACAAGGCAGTATACCTGAGATTGCAGAGGTACGGAGGAAAAAATAAACAATTATTTTAATTTTAAAGGTGGTCAAGGGACCCCCCCCCCCCATAGCAAATCATATTGGAAGAAAAAATATGTGTTATGCTGAGAAATGAAAATCCCTGAGTTTCTCCATAATGTAAATAACATCAGGATTCTGTTTGCCCAAAAGCTATCATGCATTACAATGCAGCCACTATAGCAGGGTATGTGTGTGGCATACGTAAAGACGAATATTCCTAGAAGTAGATAAAATGACTTCTAGCTAAGAGAGACCAGATGGGGAAATATTTTAATAGAATGCAAAAATATTTAGGTAAAAGAATAACTTTAGTTTAACAGCAGGAACTGTTACAAGGCTAAATAAGGAAAGAAAAGAGATTAAGAGAAAGAAACTTGCTGCTAAATCATTCCATGTTGCAGGAGATGGTATAATCTGTCTCAACAGAAAGTCAGCTACACGAAGCTAAATAGCTAAGGGAATCCTTTGAACAACCGAATAACACGAGCACTGGAGTCTTTGCAAATCAGAACACATAATGACTAGAAAAGATTGCTTCCTGGAAGTGCAGGCTTATGGAATAATAAGCAGAAAGATGGCAGATCTTCAGCACTGGAGAGTATGAAGAATAAGAAAAAATGACTCAACTACCAACTGGGGAAGGCTCTGTTTGTTATGCGTGATCTCATAAGGGATTCTCGGGGTTCTTGTAGTGTTTCCCAATGACAGACAGCTAAGAAAGGCCAACAAAGATGAGATCCCATGACAAGAGGTAGGATTCCTGAGGAAGCACTGTCCTGCCTTGAGGGACCCAGAGAAGCATAGACACCGGACACAGGCGAGAAAAAGAGAACAGCCTCATGGTCTGGGAGATGGTACAAAAACAAAATTGTATCAATTTGATTTATATCAACTTCACTATCGTTGGATCAGAGCTGTTCTCTCTAAGTGGACATTAAGAGAAGTCCTGTCTTCGTGTTTCTTAATAACAATAAAGACAGTAAATAACGATGATGATGGTAATGACAGTGGTCAACATTCATACGATACACACTAGGCACCAGGTATTATTCTAAGAGCTTTGGGAGTATTAACTCTTTTACTCCTCGCAACAACCATTTGACAGATGAGGAAGCTGAGGCACAACGAGGTAGGGTTTGCCGACCTAACTGTAAGCCGCAGAACCCAAGTTCACGCCCTGGCCAGCGGCTCCCAAGTCTACCCTTTTAGCCGCTATTCTTTCCACAAATCCCTCACTGGCTCTGAATTTCACTCCCATTTATTCATTCATTTATCAAGAAGCATTAATAAGATCCTACTACAAACAAGGCAATATTTGGACATTGAGATTACAAAGCCTGACCCAGGCTTCATGGAGCTTACCGTACGACCAAGAAAGGCAGACGTTAAACAAACAATTGCAAATGTGGGCTGGGATCTCTTTGGATATATTTATCTATGCTCTTTCCTCTTCTGTTTTGTCATTTTCTTTGCCCCTCAATCAAGCTCTTAGTGGGCCATCTGCTGTTGCCTCAGAAGAGGTATGAGGAGGCAGGGTGGAAAACAAAACTTGTCTACCAACATTTCTAGAAACCGAAACTATCTAGGAAGACACTCCCCCATACTGAAAACAGGAAGGAGATCTGTGGACCCCAGAGGAGAGGCGGCCTACGCTCTGCTTCCCAGCAGCACTTCAGGAACTCAACAATACCGTAAGGAATACAGCCCCGTGACGTGTCTAGGTGCACAGGACCATGGGCAGCCTTGCATAAGACCCCCCTGTCTGAAGCATGGCACAGAAAGAGCAGGAAGTTCCCTATGCCCCATAGATGTGGCTACAACACACTGTATCTGCAGGGCCGTGCAGCTCAGCACGCCATGCAGACGGATGCCCGCGGACCAGGTGCCTCTCCATTCCCACCCCAAACCTTTTGTGCTATAAGACCCTGGCAGTGTGAATCAGTTCAAAAGGAGGAGGAAAGGGTGGTAAGGAAAATCTCAAGAAGACTGATGTTTGGTTTTTATGTCAGCTCAGCAGAATGGAGGCTCAGATTCAGAAATCAAATTGTTACAGAAAAGTAAAGTAAGTCATATTTCTTACTCACCTGAGTTTTTGGATTCAGAATCACACCCCGGAACTGAATATGATGACTGTTAACCAAACAAAAGCTGTGAGAGTGCACAGAACGGAGACCTGAGCCAGGTCAGCTGGTCAGGGAGGACTTCCTCAAGGATGGGATATTTAAGTGGAGCCCTGCACAACGCACTGGCCCTGTAGGCCCCTGGTGCCTGGCACTCTCAAAGGGCACTGCCACCTTTCCTTCCTGAGAGTATCATCAAGACGAATACTGGAACCAAAGAGAAAATGTATTTTCCTTTTCCAAAGCCATACTGTATCGACACTCATAATACAAAGATTAGGTCCTGTTCCAGGTACTCCCTTGAGCTCAGACTCTGTTCTCCATTTGGGGGAGATTAGGATAGGGTAATGGCAGCAACTACAGGGTGAAGGATTCCTGTGGGAGTTCAGATCGATGAGAGCGGGAGAGATTAAGACATTCATTCTTTCATCTAACAGACGTCTCTTAAATGTACGCCATATGCCAAGTACAATGAAAGAAGCTGTAGGAGTTTAAATCTAGTGGTGGGGGGTGGGGGGTTATCACATGGATGTCAATTCAAATGGAAAACACACTAAATTAGCGCTATAATTGGAAGGACAGGCAGTATGCTATTGGAGCACATTCTGACCGGGGAATGGAGTAAGGCTCCTATAAAGGTGGGATTTGAGATGGGTGAGGAGGCTATTCAGGACAATGGTATTTGAGGTGGGGTGTGGACGTGGGGCCTCTGGAAGAAGGTGTTCCAGTCTGAAGTACAGTGAGCAAAGACGTGGAAGGTATATTCGGGGATTGCTGGTAAGTGCAGTTTGTTTGGGGTGGAGCTCAAGCTTTCTAGGGAAGAGCCGGGGAAAGTTGATAGGGTATAGATGAGGGGGGTCTTCAAGGGAGCTTAAAAGGGGAAGTAGTGGGAAGCCGTGAAGACGTTTATACGATGAGGGCGCCATGCCACATGCAGGTTTGAGGAAGACAACTCGGGCAAAATTACGAACACTCTATTAAAAGTCAAGATATAGTCTATGTGCTCTTATCTGCGATTCCAAAGTCCCTGAAAATGAAATATTTCTTCATAAGTTTAACTCAAGGTTTTCCTAAGTTTACGGCAGACTCATTTGGTGGCAAAAACTTATTTGAACAGATGCGAGGCTATTTATGGTCACTAATAATCCTTCCTAGTGAGAACATGCATGTTTCATGGCAGAAATTGATGGTTTGATTACAGGGCGCCTCAGGCCTCTCCCAGGAGTCGGACAACATGCGGTGTGTGAAGAATACTAACTTCCCAGTGCCTGAAAACTAAATTCTGAAACACGTTCGACTCGGAGGGTTTCAAGAAGGGATTGTGAGCTTGTTCCAAAGTTCATGACAAAGATCCCTTTAACAGAATTAAAGATCATAAAAAGAGTAGTAAGTTTTGAAGTTAAGGCAATGAATTTACTTTTGGACAATAAAACTTGTTAATATAGGCTAGTCTGGCAAACACCCTGTCTAAATATATAGCAATCTGAATTATACATTATAATTGACACCAGTTTGTAGTAATTCAAAATAAATTTACTTCTACGATTTCAGTTTTATACAGTGATCAGAACTGGTTTGACCAATTGTCTTCTAGTATACATCTTTTAATTAATTGCTTTAATGAACAAATAAGCACATTATAATTATCACACGTTTTGCAAGTCAATGCAAAAAAAGACCTGTGAAAATTTTGTTCTTTTAGGAAATTAAAAAAAAACAACCTCCAGAAGTCTTGTTTAGAATATCAATTTGGTTATCAAACACTGCATAATAATTTGCCTAACACTTCCCCCTTTAAAAAAATAAATAATGCAAAAGCAAGCTTTAATTCCACCCATCTGAATATAATGCAATTTGCATTGGAAATACAAATTTTGAATTCCAGAGCCCAAACTAATAGTCTTTTAATTCTCAAGGACTCTTCCCTCTAAGATGCTACCGTATCATGAGAGTGTGCAACAGAGTAATATTTTGCATCTACGCTTCTATAAAGCCAAGGGTGCCTTCTAGTTGCGGTTGCCACATCAAAGGCTCACCTCAACTTGAGTACAGTCTATCCATTTTCTGAAAGGAACCAGTCTACATCTGGGAGAGAAGGCACAGCATGCATCAGGAAAGAACAGTGCCAAGAAAACAGGGGATACATTAGCTGACAAGGCACCTTATTACTGAAGGGAAAAGAAGCATTTATCCAGTAGCTTGGGAGAAAAATTCCACTTTTTTGCATTCTTCATTCTGGGGGAGAAAGCAAAAGTGTCCTGTTGTTTCCTAGAAACTCTCTTTAGTGTCTGGCTTAATGGGTATTTGCTAAAATTCCTTTCTATGGTATTAGGTTGAGTTGACTCTCAAATTCCTTGGGCAGGAGCCCTGGATGGCAGCCTATTTTCTTCTTCCCATGGAGGAGGTAATGGCTGGAAGCCAGCCTCTAAGGAGTGGTGAGAGTCCCAAGGGGCTCAGCTATAACAGTGGACAGTTACCCTTGTAGTTCCTACTCCACCTCTGAGGTTCAACCCTCCCCCCGCCTCAATAAATAAATGTGAGCCCACAGCAAATGCCTGATAGCCCTCTGGGATAATGGACGTCTTCAAAAGTGACCTCAGCAACAAAAAGATGATAGAGTCCTTGGAGGCGTTCACCGGAGAGTAGTGTTACTTGGAGTAGTACTTCCCAGGGGGCTTCCTCCACTAGCGAACTGGTCCCGTGCTCCAACATCTCCCTTTGGTCCACTCCTGAACTTTTAGTGTTTTCCCAGGGACAGTTCAATTACACAGAAACTAAAACAGTGTGTGGCTTGAAAGCCTGGAAATGTGCATGTTTCCCTACGGGTCTAAAATATCGATTGCAATTGAGGACACATTTGAACATCCCATAATTATCTTTATATTTGATGTCACATGTGCATATGGAGTAGACTCCAATGACTATAAGGACCAGGCAGATAACATAAGTAAGGGAGCAGGTTTAAGACAAGAGGAAGTGGGGAGACTTGGTGGAATCGGAGGCAAGCTGGGGCTAAAAGAAAACAATGAAGACAACTGATGTTGCCACAGGAGAGGTCAACCCAGTGCTGCTACATCTTCACCTGCTTCCAGAGAAGCCAGAGATCCAAGGCGTGTTCAATGAATACTTCAGATTGTAAACATTTGCTACCAATTCAAATTTACTTTAAAACATTTTATAGTCCAAACAAAAATACATTTGAGGGGAGGATTTGGCCCCCAGACCACCAGCTAAAGATCTCTATATAGTGCTTTTGAGTGTTGAATGAGAAATAACACACTGTAGAAGGCTTTGCTTCAGAAAGGAAATAATACCGTCAGCCCATTGAAGGAACTTTGCTTTGTTGTATTAACATTTGAAGAACGGGCTACAAGTTCTCATTGCCTCAATCACATGGCATAATTCAGAGCACTGGTTCTTAAGTCATTCAAACTTCAAAACATGACTGTGACAGAGGACCTCTAGCAGGAAGAACAGAACAAGGTGCAATTCCTTTTTGAAAAGGAAGTGTTGTACCCCATAGTGATGGGTCCCATGATTTCAGCTCCTAATGAAAGAGGCTGTCATAATCAATGTGAGAGTTATGGTTTCTCTGGGAATCTCAGAACAGAATTTCCTGACTTCTGTGACGCTAAATCTAAACTTTATAATGATATGAATGTTAGAAATCATAATATGAATTTTGACGTTTTGGTCTTAATTTCCTGGCTGTGGTTGATGATGATGGTATTTAATGAAATGCACTATAATTTTCATATTAAGTTGTAACATACTATAATATTTATTATATTTAATTTTTAAAAGTGATATTTATTTGCACAATTTTTTGAAATATCTACACTGATAATATTCGAACTCTTTTTTCCCCTCAAATTTCCTTTCATACCTCCAAATTTCAAACATTTAAATGATAATAAGCCAGCCCAAAATGTCAAAAGTAAAGATTAACTTGTCTTGAAAGTTACTGAAAATGAGGGCTCAAAATAAGGTGCAGCTGCAATTTCTGATAGGATCAATTCTCTATTTAAATGTACTTAATATTCCATTTATCAAAGGCACTTGCCACATATAACAGAAGCAAGATTTGTTTCTTCCTACGATTCCAAGAATTAATTCAAACTGTAACATGGTCTTTTAACTTAGTAAACATTAAATGAAATGCTTGCCTTATTTACCAGTAAATAAAAAAGAAACAAAACCAACAGTGAATAATTGTGTTCTGTGTTTGAACACATGAAGTGATGGTATTATACATAAGTCAGACCAAGAAAAACTATTTCTCTGATGTCTTAAAAGATCTAAAAGCAATAGTCCAGGTTCCGAAGCACAAACGCAGATCATAGGTCTTATTTTTATCTTCAATGGATCTCTAATTTCAGCACCCATAAGGAACAGAGTTTACGTTTTAAAAGCCAGGTGGCATCTGGTGTACTCAGCTAAGTAACTGGTTCTACCACCTCATCAGCTGCAACGCTTATGATTCCCATATGTGGCTAAAACATTATGAGCTGTATGCTTATCATGTCCTTATTGAAATGGAATTACTTATTTATACATAAGGCACTGTCAACCTTTCTCCTTGTGTGACATGGGATATTGGCAATTATGGAACATAAAGGTGAGGAAGAATAATTCATCATTTCCCAGGTCTGGGATGAAGCTTCACAACATCACACACAGTTGAGATAAAGCTTCGTAAACATTAATAGTACAATTGTCCATGTTTCTTGGCTTGTGAAATGTTTGGGGAAATTATTAAACATTGGGAAAATAGCATGAAAAAATGTGACTAAGCAAAAAGAATATTTTCAAAGAAGCTGGCAGTCAACTGTTGTACAGGGAATCATTATCCAATTTTTGAATTTTTAGCCCCTTAATTTCCCTTCCACTCTCCTATTCTTTGTAGGATTTCCTCTGTTATGACGGTCATAATTAACTGTAAAAGAGGAAAGGAAAAAGGGGATGAAAGTCAGACTAAGGATTAATATAGGAGAGCAGCTAGAACACTAAGATCTGTATCAGGGCCACTAAGGGCCTAGTGGGTTGCAGAGAAGATACAAAGAGCAAGAAGAGCATTTCCAGTTAGAACAAGAAAGAGAAGAAGAATAAAAGAATAGGCCTTCATTTCCCCTCCAGTCAGCTGAGAGTAAAATATTAATAGTTGACACAAGAAAGCAATAGCAGCCAGTTCCTATTTAGCTTCTAGTTCTGTCCAACAGAAAAAAATATATAGATATTGGATTAAAAATTGAAACAAATAATGGTAGTGTAACATGCTAAGAAAAGTGAAGAAACTATAAGTGAAAACTTTGGGAATTTAAATTATTCTGAAGAAATGACTTTTTTAGCCTGTGTTGGCCTGAAGAAATGAATTTCAAAATACTGAGAGCTTGCCAAAAAACTTAAACCATTCAGATCATTTTTCAGGAACTGTGGAAAGCAGGAGAAGTAATAGAAGATAAAGCAGAGAAGAAGATAAATCCTGCAAAATATAGACAGATTGGTAATATTTTATTAACGTAAGTCAAGACCAGAATAGATTATTAAAAGGAGCGTTGGTGAAAATTTGCCCAAAAAGATGTGGTTTAAAAATACTACCTTTGTTTCATTTTCAAAAAGGGTTACGAGTAGATGGATGTACATATATAACCAGATTACAGCAGCAGGTATGTCAAGGTTTTGTATATATCCTTAGATACTAAATCTGAGAATCCTGAACCGAAAGCCAACAAAAATAGCGGCTTTATAACTGGTTGAAAAATTTACCCAGGTAAGACTGCTTTACTGGCCACGTAGTTCATGTTCTCAGTCCTGATCCATTCAACATTTGTATCAATGAGTTAGATTAGTCTTCTCAAACTCTGGGTCTGGAAATGATTTCTCTATACATGTATATCGGTTTCTATATCTCTGTCTCAAGTCTCCAGACAATGGGACAGAAGAAGAAATGTAATATTTGTCGGATGGCAGAATCAGACCCCAGAGAGGACTGCAACAAGATAGAGTGTTCTAGTAATAAGGGAATAACAGTAAGGGACAGTGTTCAGATCCAATAACCAAGCTCTACAGATACACAGCTGAGGAGCGGAGAGTTAGCGACAGTGAGAAAAACGATTTTAGAATTTGTCGATAATAAACTTAGACATCAATATATATGACTGCCAACATTGTTTAAAGCTAATCTAATTCCAGGCTATGTTAACAGAAACCAAAACATAAGCAGGTAGGTTTTATCCCCTTTAGTCCAGGCTACACCAGAATTAATGTGTTTAACTTCTGGGCATTATCCTTTAAGGAGGACATAGACAGACAGGAACATACGCAGAGAACAACCAGGACTGTAAGAAAACACAGAAGTGTCCTATGAGGAATGGATGAAGGGCTGGGTCAGAGCAGGAGATGAGACAGGGCATGAGAGCTACTTTGAACAGGCTCAGAACTGCAGGTAGGGCCTCACCACCACCACAAGGTAGCCAGGCTGATGTTGGGCCATTACTTGTTGAGGGATGGCGTAAACGAGGGTTTGGACTAAAAGGGCTGTGAGGTTCATTCTAACCTTGAGCTTTATTCAGTGTTCCTATAAAACCAGTGAAAGGTTGTCACGCGGAAGAGGAATTAGCTCAGAAGGGGGGACTAGATTAAAGGTATAGGAGTGGAGAAGAGCAGATGTTGACTCAAAAGAAGGAACCATCAATATTTGCTGAATGAATGATTAAATTACTAGAATTATCTCTAATTATTAGTCTTATTCGAAAGATAGTGAGCTCATTGCCAGTGGCGGTGTTTGAATAAAACTCAAGAACCGTAAGCTTGGGATATAGTATATGAGTTTACAGGCAATCGGCTGGCTATGAAATGGGTTTATTGTGCAATTATAAGAGAAAATTTGATGGAGCAGCAAGTGAATTCTCCCTCCTATATTATGTTCCCTCTCACCTCCTTTTAAAACAGGAGAATCAAGATTTATCTAGAAACCCTTTCTGGCATTGCTAAAAGATTTATAACTCTAACAAAAAGCCATTTTTTTCATTCCTATATTATCCAACAATTAAAAACACTATAAGAAAAAAAATGTTTCAAATGTATACAACTCTTTTCCATAAAAGGAAATATAATCTACCTTATAGGATCCTTTTTATGCCATCTTTTTTCAATCCTTTAGACTACAGCCTCAGATTCTGTATTTCTTGCACTCAGAGAAATCAGGTTTCTATTTATTTATTTATTAGGAAGTGTGGCCCTGAGTTACCATCTGTGCTAGTCTTCCTCTGTCCTGCATGTGGGATGCCCCCATAGCAAGGCTTGATGAGCAGTGTGTAGGTCCATGCCTAGGATCCGAACCTGCAAACCCTGGGCGGCTGAAGTGGAGAGCATGAACCCAACCACTATGCAACCAGGCCAGCCCTTCAATTTATTTTTATATCAATAAGAACACAGAGAAAAAAGGATCAAATAATACTGACTCAAATTAGTTCTTTTTCTTAAGATTTGTCAGTATAGCTATTGAGGGCAATTCCAAACAATTTATGAACTTATTTTTATTGGTGCCCCATCAGCGCAATTCTGTTAGAAATCTTTATAAGGAGAAATGTTTCCATTAATCTAACTATACAATCAGAGCAACAAAAACGCAGAAAACATTTACAGCGCCTTAAAATATGAATGTTCCTCGAAGTATACTGACAAGTATTATAAAGCAAATTATTTGAGTCCAACAAAAAATATGCAACTAAATTTATATCATGATTCTAAATATCTATGAACTTCAGCTACAAGCAATATAGACGTCTAAGCTATATCATCTTAAGTCATAAACCAACATATATCTTTTGAAGAAAAATCTAGTGGAAATTCTGAAATTTGGGACTGCATTTTTCCTCAAAGAGTGACTCTGAAGTGCAAGTCTTCAAAGTCTGTGTTGCTTCTTATTTTAAACATATAAAAACTAAAGGGCTAAAATTCATCATTTTAACATTACCTGCATGTTATTTAATTACTGTTCTATTCTATATATATAAATGAGGTAACTTTAAAAAATTCTATTATTCTACAATTCATATTTCAACAAAATTCTTAAAGACAGCATAAACCATATTGGCATCTTGATAAAAAACTACCAAGTTTGAACTAGTACTAATTTTAACCCTTGAACAGACTTGGTATGCCAATAAAAAAAGCCTATCACCATAGATTGACAACCACCAATGTAAGAAGAGTTCTATGTAATTTAAAAACGAACGGTATATAAATTAAATTAAAGGCAATAATTCAGACTTCTTCCTAGAAAATAAATGATCCGTCATTACTTGTTTTGAAACCTGTATGTGTGCATATTTTGATGGGCTTTGTCATCATAAAATCAGAAGCAAAATCATCTTAATATCTAATTCAGGCATTGCAAACTCCAAAGCCAACAGGGACTGTGTACATACGTAAATAAATGAGATGGGCTGGGTGTCCCTGTGTGCAATGCAGAATGCATGCTCCATCTAAAGTGGACAGACTCCATTCAGCTCCAGCCAACCGCAATTAGAGCAGAATGTGTACTCAGTGGTGCCAGATCTTCCAAGTTTCCAAGAGGAATAAAAAATAAGATTTTTTATGAAATTGCCCAATATTAAAATGTTAGCAACTAATTTGGGGAAATCAAATAAAATTTATCTACTACCAGAATCTGGTCCACAGGCTACCAGTTTGTAGCCTGAAATCTGCCTCATGAGAATTATTAATTCAAAACATAGAGGGAAGATTGCACAAAACAGTGTATATATTTCAAAAATAAGGAAAAATAAAGACATTGAATTCCTTTCCCCCACTACCAGCAAGGGTGTTCCTCTCTCCCCTAAAAAGAAATCCCGTATAAGTTGTGACAGCTTCTCAAACGACAACCCTGTTGGCACATGCCATTTCATTCGACACATTCTAAAAGTCCTGAGGAGTCATAACAGTTACTACATAAAATTCTGGGTAGATACCATGACTCAAACTTTGCATTCTTCTCTGACATATTTTATTAGAACAACGGGGCTCCAAAGTGGAAGTAATACCACAGATCCGTATAGAGTTACAGCACTAACATCCAGCACTGCACCAGTGACACAGCAAGCTTTCTCCATTTCGATTTTGTTTGACTTTTCTGCCTAAAAGGTAAAATGAAGGGTGAAGCTGTAAATCTCTACATTAATTTTCTGGACGAATCCAAAATGTCTACTAGATCTGCAGACAGTCCCTTCTTCCTGTAACTCCTCAAAGTTAATTTCCTTTTACAATATTACTGAATAATTGTGAATGACTACTAAACAAAAGCTTGTAAGACTGAAAAGGAATTTCGTATTGAGCAAAAAAGGTAACAAAAATGGCTTTATAAAGAAGGGCTTTATAATGTTATAGTCTAGAATTTCCTAACATTGAAGAATCTTTAGAAACTTCACATTGTCAAAGAGAAAAAAACGTATGTTTATCTTCGCCAGAAAATGAAAGTGGTGTGTGTAGGGGGTGAAGTTTTTAATATAAACATAGTAGTTATCTACTTGGCAGAGAAAGAATAACATTATTAAAAGGTACAATATTCCTTACTATTGTTTTCATCATCAAAATTATAGTGATTGTCGTATAGGTTATACATTCTTTAAACAATGACACAATATCAAAGAAATGTAAAAAAATTATTAAAAATGGTGAAATTATAACTAGCAGCTTTTTGCTGTATTACGGATATCAGCCATACTAATAAAGACAAAATAGTTTGTGATTTTCAAAACATCTAACAAAACTAGACTAATGATTTACAATCTTCCTATGTTTACCTTTTCAAAGAACAATTCAGTAGGATAAAGATAACTGAGAGTAGGGAAAACTCAAGGCTGGAAAATTACAAGGTGCTGCTATAACTTATGTCAAACGAAAGGAACATGTTGGAGTCCCTTTCATACCAAAAATTTACATCCTTAAAAGAAAATTTTGGTGCTGGCATTCTAGGAACTCTGACTTCCTCAACCACTAAGAAATATAGAGAAATAAGATAGCTAAGAAAAGGCAACCGAGTTCTGAACTTGGTCTCAACCTCTTCCCTGAAATTCAAGACAAGGAAGCATTTGTCCCTCAAAGGTTATTGCAAAAAAGCTCAGTCAGTGGACTCTACTGCAAAGAAGGAGCCAACCTTCAAAGTGATGGTCAAGAACTGTCACAGTGATCACTTCCATCTAACTTTGCAAGGAACTATGGAGAATGGTTTTTCTTGCAGGCTAACATGAAGAAAAATTAAGCACAAATGATTAAAAGTTAATTTACATTCTCTTTAAGCAATTCTGAAATGCCACACTGAACAGAAAGATGCTTTTTAAAAAACAGTTAAGTAAGATATATTAATTTAATCTAATAAACCCTTCACAGATTGCTTTGAATATTTGCCTATCCTTTCCTTCTTTTTCTTTCTTTCTTTTTTTTTTTTTTGGCTGAGGAAGATTTGTCCTGAGCTAACATCTGTTGCCAATCTTCCTATTTTGTATGTGGGACACCTCCACAGCATGGCTAGTGAGTGGTGTAGGTCTACACCCAGGATCTGAACCCGTGAACCTGAGTCACTCAAGTGGAGCATGTGGAACTTTAACCACTTGGTCATGGGACCAGGCCCTGCCTATCCTCTCTTAATAGGAATGAGAGTATAAACAAGAGTAGGCTCACACTGTATGTGTGAATAACACTCTACACTCATGGAGAATTCTATTTCATAAAGATAGCATAGGCGACAGCAATTTTAGGTAAATATTCACACGAATATATATGTATATAAAATATCCCTATAGATAGAATAATTCCTGTTTGTGAAAACTGATATATGTAAAAACACCTACAGACAGAATGAATACAGTATAATATTTTAAATGATTGGTTGTGTAAAAGGCAAGGGTTTGATAATTCTTAACATGAGAAACGACTTGTAAACCTTGGAAAAGACAAAATCACACAGCACATGCAACCTAGAATGAGGCGTGTTTTAGACGATTCTCTGCTGTGTTCCGTATTTGGGCAGGGCTCCCTCAGTCACGTCCTTCATTCCGCACTTCCTACTTCACCAGTGGAAGAATTTCCCTTCAGCAACTCCGGAAATCTCACAAAGCTATGACCTCCTCTGTCATGATGGGGTGAATGCTTGGGCGAGATATTCAAGGCTGGGCCATAATTTTAATAGTTTAGATAAACAGATTAACTCAGCTTCTAAAAATAAGCCTGATGAAAGGCCCAAGGAATAAAGGTATTTTTAAAAACAATGGGATGTTTTCACAATTAAGAATTTGGTGGCATCTCCTTCAGCCTTTTTTCTCACCTGCCAATAAACTCAGAACGTTCAGGCTGACGTTCTTTTGAAGACATGGTGAATGAGGCCGGAATTACCACCTGCTGTTCCCTTGCACTTCCTAGGGGTATAGTTAGTTCCTGCGAGTTCACACCAGCTCATACGGGCTTTAAGCCAGAGCTACTCTCACACTCTGCCACGCCAATTTCTCTCTCCTCTTGCTTACTCACCATCATTTCCCATCTTAATTTTAATTCTAATGAATTCCTTCAGGCCTGTAGCTAACTAAAGTTCCTATCCTGGAAAGACTGACCAATGCTATTAGTTCTTTGATGTTTCAAATGCTACACTGGAGGGTTTTGATACCACTTGTTCCATCACTAAGGCTCCTTTATCAACAGATTCATGCTAGACTCAAAAACTAACAAAGCATGATCAGAATGCCCAGGAGCTTTCTTGGTATGTGGAACTATGAAAGCAATAGTGTTACATTATTACTATTACTCTTATTACTTTTATTATTATTTTTGTGTTAAATCATTTAAAAGTTTATTTGTGCTAATAAAAAATACTAGCGGTCATAAGGGTTTCTCTGAATATCAACATTTTTCAAACAAAATTTAACTGACTTCTAAGAGATTGTAATCAAAGCTCCCCGACTGCCTCCAAAGTCGCTATAGAATTGAAGTTTGAAGTAGGACCTTGCAACTGACATCCTTTTCCTACAAAGCCAGTCCTGTTTGCCACTTGTGATTTACAGGCTGTGTCTGCTCCAAGGAGCTGCTGGACACATTAGTGCAGGTATGCTTATGAAAGGATGCTGCTGTCTGGCACTAAATGACTTTCCAGAGACCCATCTCATTCAGACCTACAGGAACTGTTCTCCCTGAACATGCTCTGTCAGTGCAGAAGCCATTATTCCACCCATTCTGAGGGGAAAAATAAAAAATACAGTCTTGCATTCTAGTCCCTTCTGGAAATCCTGATGCACCATTAAAAATCTGCTATTTCATATTTTCTTGATTTCTATTTGGCTAATCCACTTCATTAACACTTTTGTTGCAACTATAATTCTGCATTCGGGAGTGATGTAAAAAGAATGGTGGTAATTGTGTTGGATGTTATTAGTGTAAATTGCTTATAAAAGGCTGTATTTCCTCTTTGCAATGTGCTTGTTATTCATAGATACTACCAACAATCGTATGTTCGATTGTTTTTGTCCATTTCAAATACAGATTTTAATATATTTACCTAAAGGCTTACTTTCTCTTCCTTATATGATATTGAAAGTCACCAACCCCAAATCTATCTTTCCCTCCACATTTTACTATATGCTTCAGTAGCAGGCATTAAAGTGAATCATGGCTCCTTATTGTATGGGTTAATAAACATAAGACTCGTGTTTGAACTCAAGTGAAAATTAACTTGCTTAAATATGAGACAAAAAGAGTAAAACCCTCTGTATAGTTTTGTGTTTGAGAGAAGATCATTCATATATCAAAGAATTCTTTTTTTTTATTTTAAAGACTGGCACTTGAGCTAACAACTGTTGCTAATCTTCTTTTTTGTGTGTGTGCTTTTTTCTCCCCAAATCCCCTCAGTACATAGTTGTGTATCTTAGTTGTGGGTCCTTCTATTTGTGGCATGTGGGATGCTGCCTCAAAGTGGCCTGACAAGCGGTGCTAGGTCAGCGCCCAGGATCTGAACCAGTGAAACCCTGGGCTGCTGAAGTGGAGCATGCGAACTTAACCGCTTGTTCACTGGGCCAGCACCCAAAGAACTCTTTAAATTATTTAGAATATATTTTACAGAGAGCAGCATTTGTAAAAATTCAAACAAAAGAAATATAAATGGAATGATATTAAATATATACAGATTCTCTTTCATTCCATTCATTTTCAAGAGAAATGTGAAATGGTGCATATTAGCTTAAAAATATTGTAAGATATATATCCAGATACACATATCATGAAAAAAAGTAAAAAGAAGAATATTGCAGGTGATATAAGCAATCAGGACAAAAGTGTGGACAATGAAATCTTGCCTTCACTTTGCAAAATGGAATAAATAATTATCTTATTACGAAGGTCACTGCCTTAAAAATACTAAAAGGAAATCCAATGGCTATTTAAACTGGTTGGCATCATTTTCCAGAATGCCTTGTCAGAGGATATGCTTAGGATTGGATTTGGGTTTTAATACATCCGTGGTCATTAACAGAATTCTCAGGTGAGTGTTCAAATCTCAGGCTTTCCACTATTGTGTCACTGTTGTAGTTTTAACATAAGAGTTTGCAAAATGTCCACTTTTACTTCCAAATATTTTGTATAAAAGCTTACCCCATTGGATTACTATAGTTATAGTTTTACTGAAACATCTTTTACATTAGACAAAAATGTACAAGACTTACAGTGACGTAAAACAGGTCGAGTCACTACTCCTCCACCTTTTTAATATCTCTTTTTCTTCTTCTTATTTGATGAGCTCAGTTATCCAACCAATAACTGAGATATAACTCATAACACTGAATTCCAAGGGAAATATTGTGTACACATCAACAATTGTTTGCAAAATAATTTATTTTTAAATTGACCCAAATTAGGACAAATTTACAAATGTTTCTGGATTCAATTCAATATACCAGCTCTTAGTGGTTTGAAGTATGACAGAGGCACTCAAAAGAGAACTCTGATTATAAGATATAACAAGAACATTTGCAAATTTTAATGAACTTGCTGTTTCCATGCCAACTTCTGCTGAATCTGGAAAGCATTAAAATAATTTTCTCACAATTTATTTCTTTCCATTGTGTCATATCCATTCCCTTTTCACAGGCAATACACTAAGTCCCAATGAGTACTTATTCATTAGGGCTAAGGAGAAAGGCAAGGGTTAAGTAAATAAGAGCATCAAATTAATATCCAGGCCTAAATGTTCTAGCAGAGCCAAGGAATCTGTTTAATCATTCAAGTCAACAAAGGTTAAGATAATAAAATAAACTTCTAAATGCTTTCCTTTTCTGGAACTTAATCTGTCTTGCTGAAGATGTTTTTAAGATGCTATCAGTTTTGTGTAGTCCCAGCTGTTATGAAAAGTTATTTGAATATACTGCGAAGAGAAAAGAATTTTATGAACACAGTTAAGCAGAGCTCCTGGGTGGCTTATGAAACTGTGAGAGCCCTTGACTCATTTAAAACCAGCTGTTGGCTGATGATGTTGAGCCCAATACCACTAAGTCTTTTATTTATCAGGGCCCTGTGTTATTTGGCAAGGTAATGGTAGCCAACTGATTAGAAGAGTTATATATAGTCAAAAGATAACTTCATGACATGTGTTCATTTTTTTGCCTAAGTTTGATTAATAAATTTGCCATAAATTCAGAACATGGTACCCTAATTTTAAAAGATAGTATTCAACATTAAAATAGTTTTGCTTATTTCTAAGGCTATGTTTTTAAGTCACTAAGATAGAGAAAAGAAATATTAGCCATTAACATCAAAGCCTTGGGTACCATTGTGATTCCCAGGGCTGTGGTTCATGACAAGGGCAGAGGTCCTTATGAACCAGGCAGACAAGAAGTCCTCTTTAATAATGAAGAGAGAGAGCACCGTTAGTAGTGGGATGTGCAGATGACAACGGGAACAGCCTTTAAAGTCTTGAGTCTTTTACACTTGACATTCAGATTCTGTTACTGATCAAGAAATGTAATTCAATCTTTTGCAAAGAGAGGCTCTGAATAAAAGCAGAGTCAACAAAATACCTTGTAGAACATGAAAACACAGCATTATGAACAGCAGAAACCAGACTTTATTCATCTGGTTATCCCGAAGGGGAAAAAAATCACTAATAGCAAATATAACAGGATCTTGACATTGTACAATTTTCAAATTGGTGCCATCAAGCTGAGAAGTGACACTGTTATAACAAGATAATTGGGTCTCCTATTGTCCCCTGGATGGGAGTTGGCATTGTCCTGACTCTGCTCCATGTGGAGAGGTTCTAGGGCACTGCTGTGCATCATTCATTCATTCATTTGCTTTTTGGAGGGTCAACAGCACATGGACTGTAAAGACGGAGACTATCAGGATTGCAAAGAAAGAAGATGCAGCTCTTTGCATTTGTGTCCCCAGCTTTTCAGTCTATTCACAGAGTCACGGAGTCTTAAAGTTGTAAAGGGTCCTAGCAGCTATGTGGAGGCAGCTTTGGTATTGTGGAAAGAGAGAAGAACTTGAAACCTGCGTTTGACTCCCAGCATTGTCTTTTGGAAGATGTGTGTGAAAGAACTCGAACAAGTCATTTAACCTGCTTGAGCTCAATCTTCATCAGAAAAGAAAAAGTCATATTAACATTTGTGCTATTAACTCACAGAGTTACTTTTCAGGATAAAGGAGAGACTATATGGCAGATGTAATGTGTAAGTACCTAGGCTCAGATCCTGGCTCTGCCACTGACTGGGTCTGTTAGGCTGCACAAGACATTTAAACTTTCAGAATCTTGGTTTTCTCATCTATTAAATGGAAACAGTAAAAGTAACTATTTCATAGGGCTGTTGAAATAAGATACATCTTCACAGAGTGGTTGGTATATTTTAAGAACTCAATGTAATTATTTATCTTATTATTGTTGTTATTATTTTACCCATAGATATTTCTGTAACTCCTACTGTTTCACACTGAGGTTGACGACTATGACAACTACCTTGCTGATCGGAAGCAGCCTGATCCACTGGGAACAGAACAAACCAGAGGCCGAGAGAGCTAGGTTTGAATCCCATTTGTAGAAATTGTGTGAGCTTGGGCAAGTTACTTCACTGCAGATTCTTCATGTGAAATATGGGGAGAATAATAAGCTATGATCTGTTGAGGACATACTATAGATTTTTCACACATTATTTTATTTAATCCTAGTCATAAACATAGAGACAGAGAGAGGTTGAGTTAGAATTGGATCCCTGTCCAGACTAGAAAGGTGTTCAGCAAGTTGAGACTCTAAGTAATGAGCAGTTATCATTATCATGTGAGGTATTAGGTCCTGCTCCCACATTCATTCAGTCCAGGAGTCCCTCACAGCTCCCTTAAAGCAGGTCTCCAATCTCTGCTTGAATACAGGGTCAAGTCATAGCCTCGAAACTCTGTAGTACAAATGCATGAGGATGAAATGAAGACTGCTGAGCTCAGGCCTGGTGACTGAGAGCACCCAGACAGCAGCATCCAGACCATCCAGCTGAAAGGACAAGCTGCTGAACTGCAATGTGTGACAGCAACAATGAACTGAAGGTTACAGTAAATCTGGAATGACATCTCACCAAGAAGCAAGAGGGGACGTGCAATTCTAACGTCAGGACGCATTCATCTGTGGAAATCTAACACTCGGTGTTCTGCAGAACAAACCCAAATGATATCTATGCTTGTTATAGTACACCTGAAACTATAAGCTCGAATTGGTTCAACGTACACTGACAGAAAGCTCATGCCGAAAAAGTTAGCCCTCTTTCTTCTGCATTAAATCTATGCCATCAATGGTATTCAAAGATAGTCAACTTTCCTACCATCTACCTTTTGACATCTTGCAATGTGACTTCCACTCTTACTTCTTAACAAAATATACTCCCCAACATCCCATGACTCCAGAACACCAAATCCAAAACCTTTTTACAGATCTCATCCCTATAGCTTTCTTTTTATTAAGAAGAGTTTGCTGACCACCTTCCTTTGTTTCAAAAGTAGCTCTTCCTTGCGCATGCAAACATTGCAGTGTCCTGGTTTTTCTTTTGAACGTTGCCCTCTTTTCTGACTCTTCTTCATCCCACTCCCTAAATGTGGATATTTCTAAAGTGGTTCCCACTTGCTTCACTCCTGTATCCACTATTTTTCTACCTCTACAGTTTCAATTCTCGTTCTGTGACAGTTTGGCTAGATAACCTTTGCCTCCAACTATGACACCACCTCAGATTTCCAGTCTCATGTTTCCAACTGTTTGCTACATTATTCCAGTGAAATAATTCATCGAAATCACAAACTCAACATAACTAAAATTCAACTTATCATTTGTCCTCCTGACTTTCTTCCAATCAATTTTAACAAGCCAGAAACTTTGGTCCTATCTTTATCTTCTTTTTCACCTTCAGCTGCTACATCAAATTAGCTCCAAGATTTGTGTTGAATTTTCACCTCAGTATCCTTCCATTTTACTCCCTGTTTTGTTTTGCTTTTTAAACTTTAACCTGGCCACAACTCCATCCACGGCCACAGATTTTGAATGTAAATCCAATATAAATCGAACATCTCCCACCCTCTACTTTAAGATTTCCCTCCTATCAATTTCTCCTCTACTAATGTCATCCTTGGGTTTCCCTCTTTGCCCAAGTTTTCGCTTGGCACTTGTGGCAAACCCTATTAGTGAGATGATACAACTTTCCTTTTCAATCTCATTTTCCTTGGTTCACTTCCAGCTGAGGGGTAACTATGTGACACAGTCTGGCCAATGAGACATGAACAGAAATCTGCTATGAAATTCATGGAAAGATTTTTGTTTTCTTGATAAAGACTCTTCTATCTTTATCCTGCCTGCTGATGTAGATATAGATGTGATGGTCGGACTTGAAGCAGCCTTCTTACAATCATGAAGACAAGGCCAAGAGATTCACAGAGACTTCCATAGTAACATCATTGAATTATATAAATACTATCTAGCACCTCTTGGTATAGCTATTTACGCAATATAATATACAACCAGGTAGCTTGCTTCCTTCCTTCCTTCCTTCCTTCCTTCCTTCCTTCCTTCCTCCCTCCCTCCCTCCCTCCCTCCCTTCCCTCCCTTCCAAGATTGGCACCTGAGCTAACGTCTGTTGCCAATCTTCTTTTATTTTTTTCTTCTTCTCCGCAAAGCACCCCCAGTACATAGTTGTGTATTCTAGTTGCAGGTCCTTCTGGTTCTGCTATGGGGACACTGTCTCAGCATGGCTTGATGAGCCTTGTTAGGTCCACGCCCAGGATCAGAACCTGGCGAAAACCTGGGCAGCCGAAGTGGAGGGCATGAAATTAACTACTGGGCCACGGGACTGGCCCACATAGTTTTCTTTTTCAGGCACTCAAGAGATTATCAGCTCCTTGAGGGCAGTAATGATGTAGTAATATTTTATTCTAACATTCAATAAATATTTATTGAGTCCTTACTGTTCTAGATGATGGTGGTATGAATAAGACAGACCAAGTCCTTGCTCTTATGGAGTTTATGTTTTAAGGAGGGGCATGTTTTACAGATAACTAGCAAGTAAATAAATAAACAAAAACAGGCTAATCTAAGATTTAGATTGGGTTGTTAGGGCAGTTCTCCCTGAGGAGATGTTTGTGATGAAACCTCAATGATAAGAAGAATTCACTCACAAGAAGGCCAGAAGAGAGCAAATGGAAAGTCGTCAGGTTGGGAGTGAGTGTGATGTGTTTGAAGAACACATGGAGGAAGTGTGGTTGGAGCATAGCGGATGGAGGGAAAGACTAGTGTGAGATGAGATTATAGAGGTAGGCAAAGGCCAGATCTTGAAGGTCCATGGAGGCCAAGCAAAGAAGTTTGGATTTCATTCTAAGGGAGTAACATGATCTAATTTACAACATAAAATGATCTCTCTGTCTGCTGTGTAGAAAATGGATTATACAGGGTCAAGAGTAGAAGCAAGATTAACTGGAAGATGACCACAGTAATGAAGAATGTGAGATGATAGTAGGTTGAATTTGGTGGATGTAGTAGAGAGAGAAAGTGGACCCATTTATAGTCTCTGTAGTATTAAGCATGGTATCTTGAACACAGTAGACTCTCCATATATATTGCTCAATAATATGTGAGTGTTTCGAAATAGTGTCACCTTCTTAATTTCTATATTATTTTCAATTTTTTCCTGCCTTGATTCATATCTTATGGCTTAATATATTCCTGTTTGACACTTGGGGAGCCAAAAAGAAAAAAAAAGGACCTCATATTCAAGGAAACAGTATAGACTCCATAATGGAAAGTCAGCTAACAAAGAACTGAAATGATGGAGCATATATTCTTAAGTTAGTTATAGAAAGAAATAAATTACTTGAAATAAATGGTAAAAAGTGGAATTCAAAATCTACAATAGGATGAAAATGGACAGGGTATTCAAACACAAAGATCTGCATTTTGAAAAAGAGAGTCTCCGTCAGCATCAGCTGGAATAGTGTGCCTATAGAGGATGCGGGGAAAGTTAATTTTCATTAAAATTGAAGACTTTTCCAGTTCTAAATTACTTTCAATTTTTCTGGAAATATAAAACCTTCTATTTTTACTATCTTGATATGATAAATTTCCTAATGAGTAGCTAATAATATCTTACTAGAAAGTAATATTTATAACATTCTAAGAGCCTTGAATGTGACCTGCCTTGTTTCTAAATTAGGAATCTGAGAAAGGACAGGCAATTTGGTAGGTTCTCATTCTCGTTACTTTTTTACTTACACACACTTCTCAGGACATTCAAATTTTTACCCATGAAGATTCATCCTGCATTGTGAATTCAATCCAAATTCCTTCAATACAAAGCAAAATCCAGGGGAAAATGAGATCAATTTTTGCCACTTTCCACCTGAAATGCTAAATGGCCCCTGAATTGTGTGAAACTTGGCCCTAGTCAGTGTGAAAACTGGCTGAAATCTGCATGAAAGCCAGTCTGGGTTCGTCAAAGTAGTTCATGAACTTTGGCCAAACTTGCAAGGAACCTGGTCCAAGTCTGAGTTTGTAATGCAACATGAAACCAGGTGAATTTCACATGGTTTCAGGTTTCATCCTGAAAACTTGGCCTCGCTTTATAATCAATCATCACTTTTTCGAACGATGAAAGCCAACACACCTTTTTGAAAATGAGGACTGCATGCATACCGATGACAGCTAAGCTGTGAACCACCCCTTCACTTCCTTTGCCAAAAGAAGATTTCTCAGAATGGAAACAGTTTCCCTCTTACCTGGAAAGGGCAAGTTGAGTGATTTTGATATTACGTGTAGAAAGAAATGATACTCAATACATGGAGGCATGCCATGTGAAATATTTACCACCTACAGAGCAAGTGGCTATACTCTAATCACATAAGGTTATGAGAATTTTATTCCATTCACATCCATGACAGATATCATGATGTTTAATCTCCTTGACCATTACGATGAGCTTTTAGCTTGAAGCTAGTCATCAGCTCGAACAACTGCCTTGAGAAATGAAACGCTCTGAGGCATAATCATTATTTCTGTATAAAGAAATGGCTGAAGAATGAAAGGAAAGTAAATCATACTATAACTTTTATCTAGTGTAATAAACATGAGGAGATAAGACTACAAACTTTTCAAGTTTCCATCAACTACATCTTTTGCAATAAAGCAGCTACCGCACTATAAATGAATTCAATAATTAACTGTGCGGTATGTTTTACAAAAAACCTACACAGTTTCTGTTTCAAACCTGAAAGTTTTAAATGTGCTTTTTCACTGTAAAAAATGACTCTCTTCAACCAAATACTCGTTTTTGTGCATAGTGACATGAGAAAATTGAGAGGTATGTCTGAACGGAACCACTACATCATTGGAACAGTATGTCTGAACATTTGGGTAATAAGGCACAGATGTGAAGCTGAGGACTTGGCACTACCAAGGTAACAACAAAGCCTTCACCACTGTGTTCTAATAGTTAAAAGAGCTACATTTTAGAAGAATGGAAGAAAGCTCCTCCTCTCTGGAATGCTAAATTATATTACACCTTTTACCTACTTAAAAATTATAAAAAAAAATTCAAATAAGTATTATTCAAACTTATGATGAATAAAAATATAAAATGCATTAATCTTTTCATCTATAATACAACATATTTATGCAATAGCACATAAAGTTTAATTGCAGAAAAAGGCCAAGTTCAGGAGGAATCCACATGGTCTCTACATTGCAAAACAACGATGCAAATCTGAAGGACCAACAGCCATTGGAAGGGTGGTGGTTGTTGACTTTCTTTAGTAGTGATTCTGGCCCTTAATCAGTAGGGCTAATTACTGTAGAGTGTCCTATCTACAGGAATCAAGTTAAGGTAATACAACAGGATATACCCATCAGTTATTATTAAGGCTATTTCACTTCTAAGAGGTACAGTGTATTTGTCAGCCGTTACTAAACCATGTGACACAAAGGCAGTTATGGAGCTGGGGCTACTTTAATTCAATAAGTTTGAAGCTGAAAACTAATTTTCTACCCAGGACTGGAAGAGTATAACTTACCCGCGGTCCCTGATCACCTTGTTCTCCCTGTAGAATAGGAAAATGAGATGATAGTTTAGCACAAAGTCTGTAAATGATGCCCATTAAAAAGATCGAAATGTGACATAAGTCATGTCAGTATGGATTTCCACTAACTTAATTTTTTTCTGCTATACATTTTCTTACCTTATCACCTTTTGGACCAGGTGGACCCTGAAATAGAGAAAGAGAACAAAAGATTTTTTAAATAAATAAAAAAATATTGCAGCTTGCATAGATCAACTAGAGTTAGTTACAAGATTCATGCAAAGGGCACAGAGATAGAGCTATCGATGAGGTTTCTCAAGGAATTTGGGGTTCTAAGCCATAATTGTAACATGGCTAGAATGTGAAAATGGTATTATATATACATATGCATGCACACACAGAAAAGTATACATGTCACAAGTACATAACATGCTGAATAAGTTTTCATAAGCTGAACACATCTAACGCAGGTAGAACCAGCTGAACAAACCCAGAAGCCCTTGTCACTACTCTCTACAACAGTAATCACCATTTCGACCTCTGACAGAATACACTAGTTTACCCATTTTATACTTTGTATGAATGGAATCATACAGTATGTGTTTGAAATTTATGCATAATTTTTTGTGTAGTTGTAGACCATTCTTATTGCTTTATAATATCCCACTGTGTGAATACACCATAATTTATTTATTCATCCTGCTGTTGATGGCCGTTTGTTTCCAGGAGTTTCTAGGTCTTGGCCATTACGAATCATCCTGCTATAAGCATCCTAGTGTACACCTTTTGATGAAAAATTGTATGTGTTTTTCTGTTGGGTACATATCTAAGAGTAGAATTGTTACCTTATAGAGAATACGTATGTTTGGATTTAGTAGATATTGCCAAATAGTTTTTCAATGTGGTTCTAACAGTTAAACTCTCATCAGCGACGTATGAGAAATTTCAGTTCCCCTAAATCATCACCAATACTTGGTATTTTCCATCTTTTTATGTTCTGGTGGGAGGTGGTGTAGTTTCACATTGTGTTCTAATTTGTATTTCTCCAGTGATTATGTTGAAATTCCTTTAATACATGTACTGGCCATTTTGCATCCTCTTCCATAAAACGTTCACATCTTTTGCCCTTTTTCTATTGAGTTGTCCCATTATTTGCTGGGGTTCTTTATATATTATATATTATTGATAGAGATATAGATGAGAATTCTTTACATATTCTGAATGTGAATCTTTTGTCGTGAAAGAATATATTTATTGCAAATATATTTTCCTACTCTGCATATTATGTTTATATCCTCTTAAAGGTGTTTTGATGAACAGAAGTTCTTAATTTTAATAAAGCTCAGTTTAACATTTTTTCTCTTTATAGTTATCTCTTTTAGTGTTCTACTTAAGAAATCTTTGCCTCTCCCAAGGTCATAAAGAGGTTTTCTATGTTTATTTTAAAAGCTAAAACTTTATTATTTTATCTTTCATATTTAGATCAATGAAGGTCAATGGAGATTTGATTTTGTGTGTGGTGTGAGGCTGAAGTCAAGATGTTTTTTTTCCCCATGTCAAATTAACCCAACACCATTTATTGAAAATGCATCTTTTCCCCATTATTATACAGTGTTACCTTTGTCATAAATCAGATGACCATATATATAGGATCTGATTAGGAATTTCTATTTTGTTGAGTAGCTGTCTATTCTTGAGCCACACTGAGATTGTCTTTATCTTTGAACAAGAATACTATCAGGAAATACTAATTCTAGAGGCAACAGTACTTTTTTTCTAGCTCTTAAAGATGAAGTCATGTTTTGGGGCTCAGCCTAGCTGAGGAATTAGAGCATTTCAGAGCTACCTTCAGTCTCTCACCTTCATCTTTAGCAGGGCCAGGCGAGAAGGATGAGATGAGACAGGCAGTAAAGCCAAGATTCTAGCGGTGGCCCTTCTTAGATCCCAGGGGAGACTGCTCTGTCAGCTCAGGTGGGAAGGCAGGAGTGCTCTGCCTCTCAAAATATCTCCTACCACGGGGCAGCCACAGAGGAACTGTACCACATTCCTATTCTCAGTTGTGGCACTTCTGGTAACAGCTGCGAGGTTCTCATGAAATTAATAATAACAATAACATCATGTCTTACATTATGTGTATTTTACCATCAACAAAGAACTTTCACCTGTTACCACATTTAATCTTCTCCCAATCCAATGAGGAAAGTATTATGGTATCCCTTTTAAAGATGCCAAAAATAAAACTCAAAGATTACCAAGGTTAGGCCTCTTGTGACTCAGTTATCCAGGACTTTAACCTAGTCTGTGTAACTTTAACTGAGGTGGTTTGGGATGCTAAGTGTTGGGATGCAGCTCAAAACCAGGTTCTCAGAAAGAATGATGACCACATATCTGGTGCCTGCCTTCAACAGGTGGCTTCCGAAATGCCTCCCAATTGCGTTTTTCACAGTGTCATGGACAGTGGCCCCGAGATCTCAAGTTCAAAATGAGAGAAAGAGGGATTGTAGAGAATCAGGGAGGGCAAGAGGGGGCTAAGATAACGGAATCAACTAGACCACCCTTTTTTTTCTTACCCCCAAAATAATTTTGCCATTAAAAAAAGGGAAGGGAAGGGGGCTGGCCCTGTGGCCGAGTGGTTAAGTTCGCGCGCTCCGCTGCAGGCGGCCCAGTGTTTCATTGGTTCGAATCCTGGGCACGGACATGACACTGCTCATCAAACCACGCTGAGGCAGCGTCCCACATGCCACAACTAGAAGGACCCACAACGAAGAATATACAACTATGTACCAGGGGGCTTTGGGGAGAAAAAGGAAAAAATAAAAAAAAAATCTTTAAAAAAAAAAAAAGGGAAGGTAAGAAAATTATTTTTCTTAATGTGTGCCTATTTCTGTAAAATTAAGTTTAAGGAATTTATTTCGTCATTTTTAACACACACAAAGTGCTCACTAATGCTCTTCAAGTAGGAGTTTATTTTTGGTGGGGCAAAGGAAACCCAAAGGAAAGAATGAGAGGATACCTACCATCAAGTATAAGAAATACAATGGAGCTCCTAGTTTTGATTTAGTTAAGTAGCATGCTATTTAGCTCTATTTTCATTTTTATATACATTTGTTAAATGCCTATAAAGAGTTTGGCAATGTTCTCAGCCCTGGTGGAGGATATGGTGGGAGGGGCTGATTTAGAAAAGCTAAATAGTCTAGTGCCAAAGTCAAACACTTCCCATATACTAGTGTTAAGGAAAATGAGCCCTAAAAAATCCAGCTACTGTAAGGTCACTTAGAGTTATTGTGGACCCTTCCCAGCCACCCCTCCCCCAAAATTGTCTCTGTAAAGTTTTGCTTGCTGTTGTTTGGTGAGATTTCAGAGGCCAAGCCTCTCATTGTACCAGTCCCCCAAAGGCACTTTGTTATGTGAAATGACATGCTTGAGGTCAAAGCTTTTTGAAATATTTTACGGTGGGGAACAGAGATGACTTTTTTTTCCCAAAGTCCAATTATTAATTCCAAAGCCACATGTGTCAACTAGAGCTCTGCAGACAGCTTGCCATAAGCAAGGGTGCTTAATTCATGAACACGTGAAAATTTGCATTCACAATTGAGCAATAAATACCGCTCTTCGAAAGGGGGTGTTTCTGAGCAGACAGGATGGCGTCCTGGCACCTGCCGGCTCAAGACAGAACCGAAGCCGAGGTCAACCGCCGCTCACAGCTGTGGCGGCTGCCTGGGACACCCCAGACCCCACTTGTGCTCTCGGGATTAATGGCAGGTGTTTTCTTCTGCTCTGACTGAAGTCCTACTCTTCTTTATGAACTGGACCCTCTTCGTGGCAAATATGGGTTGAATTTGAAGAAAAACGTGAGCTACTTTAGTAAACACAGCCAGTATTTCAAAATTGGGGAGCCACGGTTCTTTTTAAAGTCAAAACATTACAGATGAAAGCAGTGTTTCTTTGATTACTAACTTTTAAAATTAAAGCTGGGTCATTATTTATTTATTTATTTTCTTATTTATATATTTTTTTCTTTAGAGTAAAAACACCCAAACTCACTGGTATCAACTAAAGGATAGGCAGCAATACAAATTAATAAATTATGTGAATTACAGAGCAGTATTTTACAATGGCATCTTGCTGCTTCCAACTACACCAAGCTAACAATCTAATATGTAGTGGACATATTTGTGGTTCAGTATCAGTATCCATGGCTGGTTGGTAACAATTGGAAGGTAAAACTTTGTTGCTAAAACAAGGTTGAGGTCAATGGAAAGGAGATATGGTGACATGAGCATCATAAATTAGTGACTAGTGAATCACAGCTTAACATGAGGCTCCTTTGGCAGTCCTGTCTTCCTTCTGGTCTAGTATGTTGGAGTCAGATCTTTTAATGTCTACTTTAATAAATAAATAAGAATATTTGAAATGATCTTTCTAATTAGCTTTATGTAATTATTGCTAACTACACAAATTTTAAAGGTGCTAACAAAGTCTTTATTATTGGTGGTGTTACTCAGTAGTTGGAACATTTCTTTTAGAGCACTGTTAGTGTCATTAATTTACTACCACAGTATTTATAAATTTCAGCAGCAAACTTCAAATTAGCCCCTATTCAAATGACTTCAAATTCAGAATTTACAGGAACAACTTGTCTATTTGTGTCAAGCCTTTAAGGTGGGTCTTGGCCTATACCAATTTCAGTCTCCCCAAAACTATTTCCACCCAAATAATTCAGGTTTCAGCTCTTTTTCCATGCTCTATTATCTATGTCAATTAAATGATAAAACCAAACTAATAGCACAATGAATAAGTGGCACAAGAAATGGAATTCAGGAAAATATTGGATTTCAATCCACATAAAAGTAATTGAAAAATAGCTGGAAAAGACAGATATATTCATAGAGATTGGATCCCCCAATAAAGGCCTTTCAGGGGCTGGCCTGGTGGCATAATGGTTACGTTCATGTGCTCTGCTTCAGTGGCCTGGGGCCTGCAGGTTCAGATCCCAGGTGTGGACCTACATACCACTCATCAAGCCATGCTGTGGCAGTGTCCCACATGCAAAATAGAGGAAGACTGGCACAGATGTTAGCTCAGGGACCATCTTCTTCACCAAGAAAAAAAAAAAGGCTTTTCATTCACTAGAACTGTACATTTTGCCTACTTTTAATGGGTAAAAGCTAAAGAGGGAGTAATTTTTAAAAGATGGCAATCATGAAAATAAAATTAAATTCTGCTAGAGGGAGAAAAAGTGGAAAAAGAGCAAACTCTGGAAATTCTTGGCAGCCAGAGCTGCTAGAATAAGAATGGAGTTATGATTGCTATCCCAGAGAAGTATAGATCATTTTTGTTTTTGAAATATAACAAACCTTTTCCTGATTAATCTTTTCATTGCTATAGAATTATGAGGACAAGAGAGTTTCATTTTCTCAGCATTTATAGCCAAATATCATCCAGGCACTACGCTCCGAGCCTGGAGGAGGGATATGTAAATATAATTATAATCAGTGGAATAAACTCTGTGTTGTGGAAGCACAGAGAGGAAAGAAGGTAAGGGAGCTGGAGCTAAAAAGATGATATTGGAACTGGCTTCTCAAAGTTGGCCAGAGAGAAGCTGGGCTGGGAAGGGGTAAAGCAGCCCAGGCAGAAGGGAAGAACACACAGAAGTGTGAGAGGACATTGTGCTATCAGAGAAGGATGAGGAGTTCAGAGTGGTCAGAGCATGTGGTGCAGGGAGTGGAGATGGGGAATTGCAGGCAAGAGAGATCTGGGAAGACTGGCTAACAATACCCAGGTCCCTGGGCCAGACTCTGTCATCAACTTAACAAGGGGGTGGCGAGATCAAGTGTGCTCTGTGGCTCTCTGAGAGCATGGAATGCCATTCTTAAGAAGTCTGTTTGGTCCAGAAGAGAGATGGTAAAAGATCTGAATTAAGATCATGACAGAGAGAACACAGGGAAAGTTCTAGATTCAGAAGATATTGCTGTGGCAGAACCAACAAGACCAGTTAAAGGATTGCACAAGGGGACCACTGACAGATCATCAACATGGTTGAAGAAGTCCTACTCGTTTGAGTTCACAATTTAGTGCATTTGCAGGATAGTATAGGCCTAAGCTGGCTCAATGTGATAAACACAGCAGCTCCAGAGCCAAGTGAACCATAGAGAGTTTTAACTCTGGTCTGTGTTTCAAATCCAAATGGAGCGTTGGCAGCTTTGGCTGACCTAATCAGAAATAGCTGAGAGAGAATTCTCTATCATCACTGTTGGGATAAAGGAGCACAGAGATACATGGTGGCCATACGGTGCTGCCACCATACAGAAGCCATCCTCCGTCTATATCAACTTATGAGTAAAGTACACCTTTATTACACTTCCCTTCCTCTACTTTTTAAACTGTAAACTGAACACAGAATTACTATACAGGCACACCTCAGAGATAATTGTGGGTTTGGTTCCAGGACACAGCAATAAAGCGAATATTGCAGGTAAGCGAGTCAGACAATTTTTTTGGTTGCCTAGTGCATATAAAAGTCATGTTTACATTATACTGTAGCCTACCAAGTATACAGCAGCACTATGTCTAAAAAAATGCACATATCTTAATTTAAAAATACTTTATTGCTAAAAAATGCTAAGCATCATCTGAGCCTTCAGCAAGTCATAATCTTTTTGCTGGTGGAGGGTCTGGCCTCGATGGTGGCTGCTGACTGATCAGGGTGGTGTTTGCTGAAGGTGTACGCGACTGTGGCAATTTCTTGAAATAAGTCAGCAAAACAATAAAGTTTGCTGCATCAATTGACTCTTCCTTTCATGAACGATTTCTCTGCAGCATGCGATGCTGTTTGATAGCATTTTACCCACAGTAGAAATTCTTCCAAAATTGGAGCCAATCCTCTCAAACCTTGCTGCTGCTTTATCAACTAAGTTTATGTAACATCCTAAGTCCTTTGTCGTCATTTCAACAATCTTCACAGCATCTTCACCAGGACTAGAGTCCATCTCAAGAGACCACACTCTTTGCTCATCCATAAGAAGCAACTCCTCATCCATTAAAGTTTTATCATGAAAGGACAGCAATTTGGTCACATCTTCAGGATCCACTTCTAATTCTAATTCTCTCGCTGTTTCTACCAAATCTGTAGCTACTTCCTCCACTGAAGTCTTGAACCCCTCAAAGTCATCCACGAGCATTGGAATCAACTTCTTCCAAATTCCTATTAATGTTGATATTTTGACCTCTTCTCATGAGTCACAAATGTTCTTAATGGCATCTAGAATGATGAATCCTTTCCAGAAGATTTGCAATTGACTTTGCCCAGAGCCATCAGAGGAATCACTATCTACGGCAGCTACAGCCTTAGGAAATGTATTTCTTAAATAATAAGACTTGAAAGTCAAGAGTACTCCTCGATCCATGATCTGCAGAATAGATGTTGCATTAGCAGGCATGCAAACAATATTAATCTCATTGTACATCTCCACCAGAGCCCTTGGGTGACCAGGTACATTGCCAATGAGCACCAATACTTTGAAAAGAATCTTTTTTCTAAGCAGTAGGTCTCAACAGTGGGCTTAAAATGTTCAGTAAACCATAAATAGATGTAAATAGTTGTGCTGTCATCCAGGCTTTGATGTTCCATTAAAGAGTACGAGAAGAGATTTAGCATAATTCTTAACAGCCCTAGAATTTTTGGAACGGTAAATGAGGATTGGCTTCAACTTAACGTCACCAGCTGCGTTAGCCCCTAACAAGAAAATCAGCATGTCCTTTGAAGCTCTGAAGCCAGGTACTGACTTCTCCTCTCTAGCTATGAAAGTCCTAGGTGGGATTTTCTTTCAATATAAAGCTGTTTTGTCCACACTGAAAATTTGTTGTTTAGTGCAGCCACCTTCATTAATGATCTCAGCTAGATCTTCCGGATAATTCCATGCATCTTCTACATCATCGCTTGTTGCTTCACCCTGCACTTTTATGTTATAGAGATGGCTTGTTTCCTTAAACCTTATGAACCAATCTCTGCCAGCTTCAACCTTTTCTTCTGAAGCTTCCTCACCTCTCTCAGCCTTCACAGAACTGAAGAGAGTTCGAGCCTTGCTCTGGATGAGACTTTGGTTTAAGGGAATGTTGTAGCTGGTTTGATCTTCTATCCAGACCACTAAAACTTTCTCCGTATCAGCAATAAGGCTGTTTTGCTTTCTTATCACTTGTATGTTCACTGGAGTAGCAATTTTAATTTCCTTCAAGAACTTTTCCTTTGTGTTCACAGCTTGGCTAACTGTTTGGTGCAACAGGCCTAGCTTTTGGCCTGTCTCAGCTTTCGACATGCTGTCTGCACTTAGTTTAATGATCATTTCTAGCTTTTGATTTAAAGTGAGAGATGTGCAACTCTTCTTTTCACTTGAACACTTAGAGGCCACTGTAGGGTTATTAACTGGCCTAACGTCAATATTTTTGTGTCTCAGGGAACCGGGAGGCCTGAGGAGAGGGAGAGAGATGGGGGAACGGCTGGTCGGTGGCGCAGTCAGAACACACACAACACATCGATTAAGTTCGCCATCTTGTATGGGCACAGTTTGTGGTGCCCCCAAACGATTACAACAGCAACATCAAAGATCACTGATCACAGATCACCATAACAAATATAATAATCATGAAAAAGTTTGAAATATTGTGAGAACTACCAAAATGTGACACAGAGACACGAAGTGAGCAAATGTTGTTGGAAAAATGGCACTGATAGACTTGCTCGAAAGCAGGGCTGCCACAAACTTTCAATTTGTAGAAAACACAGTATCTGTGAAGCGCAATAAAGTGAAGAAGAATGAAATGAAGTATGCCTGCGTTTTAAAAGCCATAATTTCCCTAGTCTTTTAAGGATGAAGGAGGCAGAGTCTGCTGCACAGGCTGTTCTCCAGGAGCAGAGCACAACCTCAGCAGTTTCTGCATGTTTGATGTCTATATGCTCAGGCCCTCTCGCAAATACTACTTTACCCAAGGTCACAGTCTTCCAGGGAGGAAGGAAACAGAGAATATCCAGTTTTCCCTTGTTCCAGTAGGACAGAAGCCTCAATTCTGCAGACTGTAAGGTTTCTGCCTACTCCCTGACTGCACCATTAACTCGGCACATCACGCCAATGGGATAGTTGCTCTGCAAGCACACATTCAGGAAGAAACGGAACTCGGTACCACAGTTTGCAGCTGGCATCTGAAACTGCACAAAATCATGTTGCAAATAGTATTCACAATGGAAAAATCTAGTGTTTTCTTGAAAGATAGGAACCCTAGCTATTGACATGTGGATAAATGTACCCTACTTCTGAATGAAGGGTTTTATGCAGTTAGCAAAGGCTCACCTCTAAAGAAAATGTGAATATGTGTTCTTCCAAGTGTATGTCTCAACTTTGAACTCACATAGTTTTCTGCTTTACTATCATAAGATGTTTTTTAGAGACATTTCTTCCACAAATCACCAAATCTTTCTGTTTCATAGACTTTAACTTTGCAAATAATTTCATCTGGCAATGTGTAAATTTTAAACTTTTTATGGAAAACCTGATGTGAAAATGCGAGTTCCTATATATAAGTATAGATCAATATGTGTATTTGTATAATTTCTTTTTAAATGCTTCAGAAGAAAAGTAAAAAATAGCAACTAAGGGTACAATTTGGGGGAATTATTTTTAAATAAAGTACACAAAATATCTTGGTGGTTAAGAGTGCAGGCTTGGGAGGCAAACATATCCAGACTGAAGTCCTGGTTCTGATGACCTGTGTGATCTGTGGCAGCTAAGTAACCTTTTTGAGCCTTAGTTTCCTCATCTGTAAAATGGGGAAAACGATGTTCATCACTTGGCTAAAACGCAACAGTGCCCATGAAGCATTTGTAGAATGTTTCATCCACTTTGGGAGTGATTATTAGGTACACACTCAATATTTTTAATGTTTTAATCATGGTAAACACAAAATAAAATTTCTTTTCCAGATACTTGACCTGAGGATGAAGAAAGCAAACATACTGATTTCCAAAAATCAAAAGGCAATGTGGTGGGGCCGGCCCAGTGGCCAAGAGGTTAAGTTTGCACACTCCGCTTCGGTGGCCCAGGGTTTCGCTGGTTCAGATCCTGGGCGCAGACATGGCACCACTCATCAAGCCATGTTGAGGTGGCATCCCATATGCCACAACTAGAAGGACCCACAACTAAAAGTATACATCTATCTACTGGGGGGACTTGGGGAGAAAAAGAAAAAAAAAAAAGCTTGGAAAGTTGTTAGCTCAGGTGCCAATCTTTAAAAAAAAAAAAAAGTCAACGTAGCGAGAAATGTTTTATGTGTATGATTGAAAACATTTGGGAATATGCAGGTTTAATATAGTTTATCTCAATGTTCATGAATTATTACCCAACAAAGCCAAACAAAAACACTTCAATGTGGTTTTAACCATGGTACTTTAATGACCAAACAAGACTAACCTTTCGGCCCTGGAACTACCTTGTCACCCCTCGCATACAGCAGGTGCTCAAATTCTTGCTGAATTGAAACACCCAGAAACAAAAGAATGCAATAAAACTGTGTTCAAAGCAGCCAGCATAGAAAGAATTATACAAGAACCAGATTCAATGCTGCTGCAGAAGAACCGTGTTTATTATAGTGTCAAACTCTGCTAAGCCAGGGAAAGGGAATTACAGCTATAAACAGATTCATAGCTTCAGACTTTACACCTTTCGTTTTGCATTGAAGATTAAAAGAGACCAAGCAGAAAAGGGGGTAGGTATAAACAGACATTTAAAATATCAAAACCAGCCCCACTTCTTGCAAAACTAATTTTTACAGCTATTATTTTCTGGGCATTTTCTGTGGTGAGATCTTAACTATAAGTTCTTTTGTGATGTCAGTTTGAGGCCTGGACAAGGGACTATACATGCCCATGACCAGTCTTAAATCATAAGCAGCTGCCATCAGGAAACAATTAGTGGGGTCTAGCACTAAAAGAAAATTTAGAAAAACCAAACATTAAAAAAGGACTCTGAAAAGTAAGACTGCTGTAGCTCAATGGAGTGAAGGGCTTATAAACCAGCAGGAATCGGGGAAGCTCACTCTGGCTTTCCTTTCTAACACAATACAAATCAAATCCGGCCCAATTACTGCTCCTGCCAATCAAACCCAAGGGGTCCCTTCTTTCTAGCATCATTCCTTGCATCCAAATGTTTTAAGAAATTGCTAAGACTTTTTTGTTTAACGTTGAATTTTTTTTTCACTTATTTTTAAGAGGTCAAATAAAATGAACTCTATGGTGAAAGACTTGGAAGCCTAAACATTCCTTTTGTCGAAAGAAAGCATCAACTTGCTGTCTAAATGCCCACAGTAGCCCCTGTGACTTCACAGCTAATGGTGTAAGCTATCCTATAATGTTCTTACTGTCCTCAATATAATTCAAATGTATACAGAGGTACACCCATCTTTAAACCTCAGGTTTAATTTACAATCATCTATTTCAGCATGTTTCCTAATAGACTTTCCCAACATAATTTTGCCCAGGCTCCTAAGAAAGTCCTGTTTGCAGGTCAGTTTGATTCTTTGCTTTGTTTGCAGTATCTTATAGAGCAACAGAGGTTTTGTGAAGGGCAATCAGGCACAGTGCAGGGATCAGGGTAAGGTGTCCCCTGGAGTCTAAGGAGATTTGCAGAAGGAATGAAAACAACAGCAGTCAGATGAGGCTAGGGGAGCCTGAATCTCAGCGTTTGTCTATGATTCTCAAGATTCATGTAAATGAGAAGCCCAATCTCCCTCATTCTCAGCTGATGATTAAGAAGATCAAGAGCTCCTAATGGACACTTCTACAGCTCCCGTCCTCCATCCCCAGACTATTCTTCACCCTCCTCTCTCTGTGGAGTGAAGGGAGCACCGTACCTCCTCTCCACCCCTCGCCTCCCCCGTGCCTCGCCCTGCTGCCCTGCTGTCTATGGTGCTCTCACTTGTCTCTTCAGCCATCACAGTTCTCTTGGATTCTTCCCCTCAGTCTCCAAACATACTCATTCACTCTCTACTAAAGTCAAGGGGAAGAAAAGTTGCCTTTCCCCTCTATCCCTCGTTTTAAAGTCCTACCTTCTTCTTCCTATCTCCACTAAACTTTCCTAAATACTAGAATGGTCATAGAAAGAAAGGAGATTGAATTTAAAAGGAGGTAGCTGAGTAGAAGTCATATTTTCACAGTCTGGTTTTGGGAAAAATAAAGTAACATGAGTTGAAATACATATTGGTCTTGGGGGCATTTCTTTCCATTCGGAAGAAGAACGCTGAGCTATCAGAAGGGAAACTGCTGAGCCAGTCCTCAGGGCACCGGGAAGGAGTTACCCTGGGCTAACCTAAACTAAATAAACCAGAGCTTTGGGGAGGAAGGATGACAAAGCCCATAAATGTCAGGATTGCCCAAATTTGTGTCTAAACCTTTTGTCTTTTCACTCTACTGCCTTCATCAGCTATCAAATATACTCTCAAGGCTTTAAGTATTACCTGACTTATGTCCTGAATTCCTTTCCAAGCTGCAATCCTGCATTCCCAACTGCTCACCAGATGGCTAAGCCAAGATATGCCATCACCAGCTCAAACTCAAACTCAACATTCTCACTGAGCTTCTCAATTTCCACTGTAAGCCAATCATGACTTTCCTATTTTTTTCCTATCTTTGTTTAACACACCACTACTCCTCCAAGCATAAAGGCTCAATGTTATATTTGATTTGGCAAATGGATCTGTTGCCAAGTCCTGGAGATTTCATTCTCCACAAAATCCCCTAAATCTATCTTTACATGTTTGTCGTGAGCATCCTTGTGCCTGGATTACAAGAATAGTCTACAAGCCTCTCCCAGTCTCCCCTCACTCTTCTCCATCCTTCACACTTTTGTCAGGTTATTTTTCCGAAAGCACATTTCTAAACATATCATTCCTCTGCTCAGAAAGCATCAAGGGCTCATTTTGCAATCCACAGTAAAAAAGTTGTTATAGCCAATGATCCTCCATGGACGTAAAAGCTGTTAGGTGAGAGGTTCCTGGGAATCAGGCCAACACTTGCTGACCAATGAAACATTACATGCCTCTTGATGACCTGGGAAGCAGAGTACACCCCTATAAGAGATTCTTCCTAAAAACGGAACCAGAACCTCATCAAACCTCTAAATAGAACTTGCAGTTTACAAGAGATACAGAAGAGAGGGGCACAAGTTAAACAGCACCATGAGGAAGTCATTAGACCAATCCAGAATGTGGGCATTCTATTTATAGGACAAACGTCCTAGAAAAATTTATGGCATGTAAAAATAAAAAGAGAAGGAAGACTATAGAGTAAAAGAAAGTGAAGAGTTATAACAACTAAATGCCAAGTGTGGGCTTTGGATCTTGATTCAAACAAACCATCTGTACGAAGGCATTTTTGAGGCAGTTGCAGAAATTCGAATATAGATCAACTAGGATGATATTGGAATTATTGTTGATTTTATTAGGATTGATAATGAAGTAATATAGTTTGCTTTAAAAAGGTTATGTTTTCTGGGGCCAGCCCCGTGGTGCAGCAGTTAAGCTTGCACATTCCACTTTGGTGACCCAGGGTTCATCAGTTCAGATCCCAGGTACAGACCTACACGCTGCTTGTCAAGTCACGCTGTGGCAGGCCTCCCACATATAAAGTAGAGGAAGATGGGCACAGATGTTAGCTCAGGGCTAATCTTCTTCTTCAAAAAATAAATAAATAAATTTAAATAAATTTTAAAAAACATAAAGGTTATGTTTTAAAAAGGCTCTACCAGTTAGAGATTCATATTTCTGTATTTGCAGATGCAGCGACATGATATCAAGACTTTGCTTCTAAATACGCCAGCAAAAAACAAAATAAAATACACGAGGGGAAAGGATTCATGATTGGCAACTGAAAATTCTTGAAATTGGGTGATGGGTCCAGGACCAGTTTATGATACTATCTTCTCTTCCTTTTGCATATGTTTGAAAATTCCCAAACGAAGTAATTACATATTTTAAAAATTTATTTTTGACGACCCTTCAGATTCCTACCAAAGTGCTAACTTCTGCCTGTGTCCAAAGTCCTCTGTAATCCACTCCTAACTTTCCTTTTCTGCTTTATCCCCCCCGCGCCCCCACCCCCGTCCCCCATCAGGACCTCCTCCTCCAGTCAGCCCTGAGTACCAGCTGTTCTCAGAACACCCCTCACTCTTGTCACTCTCTATATCTTTGGTTATGCCATTCTTTCTGCCAAATAAACATCATCAATTATCATTCTCTTTGGAATAATTCTAGCACACCTTTCTTGAAACCTCTTTCCTGGCAACCTGAGCCATGGAGCTACTTGGGGAAAAAAATAAACATAGCACAAATTTGAGTTTCTGAAAGAAATGTTAGTCCTTGCAGTAAACGTCTCATCTCCACATGCCCTACAATCTCACTCTCATTATAGCCAGTCACCGATGGCTCATCTCAGTGACCTCTCTGCCCTAAGCTTTACCTGACCTTCGGTTGGATAAGTTCTTTTCCTACTTTTGAACTCTGAAAGGACTTGTGACTCCTATAAAACTTAGCTCACCCTGCTAGGAATAAGATTTATGCTTCACCCTAAACTATCAGGGCCTTTAAGGGTAGAAAGAGAATCATATGGGAAATGTAACAAACACGGACTTTGGAGACTTTAACATCTATTAGCATATGACCTTTGGCAGGTCACTTAACCTCTCTGAGCCTAAGTTTCCACATCTGTAAGATGGAGCAAACAATAATTACCTCATCTGTGAGTAGCAGGAGGTAATTAAAAGAACATACGGTCTTCTATAAACATTATTTCCCTTCCTAATTCAAATGTCTAGCCTTGTACCTCATACATGGTAAGAATTCAATATATTTGCAGAGTTCCTGCAACAGAGGTCTCTAAGAAGATATCGGTGCCAAAATTACTATTCCCTGAATAGCCTGTTAATAATCAAAAAGTCACAGATATCTGTACGTCCAACATGCTTCCAATCAATGCTTATGAGAATATTTTGATTCCAGATAGAAATTGTGCCTTTTGGGATGACTACAATTCTCTAATTTAGAAGAGTTAAGACTAATAGCAAAGGAATGAAACAACTTTGCACCGCCTCTTCAAGATGAAATGAACTCTAGTCAATGAAAATTTTTTTTCTCACATCTCAAACACAGACAAATATTTATGGCTCCTCTCCCCCTCCTGCCTGTGACTCCAAACCTTTAGAAAGAGTATTCTATTTTCACTCTCCCCACATTTTCAACACTGAGTCACTCCTAAAACTGTGGCAATACTGCTTCGCAAACCACAAGGCTGCCAACGTTACTAGCTGACCCCCTGACTGCAAACCCAGTGAGCGCAGTTCACAAGGCCGACCACCCACCTCTCGTTTCTTTGGCAATGCTCTCCTCTGTATTTTCTACCGCTTGATGGGGCTTTCTCAAGAATTGATGACAAAATTTATTCAACCACATCCATTGAGGATGCATCACCTTTGTTTTGCCTTCAAGTCTATTTATTTTTTATAAAAAGAATATTTAGTGAACATAAATTACTATGATAGATTCTGCCTGATCTGAGACGTAAATTAGCATTGAACTTACTGACCATTTGCAAACAATAAACCTAAAGCGTGAAGGCTCACATTACTTAGGGGGCAGTAGAGTCTCCTACAGTTATTGCTCAAACTAGGTTTAAATGTGGCCTCTGCAAAAGAAAGAAGACACTAAAACGTTCCTGAAGCCATCATTCCACTTACTGTCTTATGGCATTCCTCCATTTTAATCTCTACACGACCCAAGAAATATTCTATATTAAAAACGTGGTATCAATCAAAATGACTGGAGATATTTAGAGAAAAAGTAAATTTAGCCTATTAAGAATTTGGTTAGGATATCAAAATTATCAAACAATGGAATCCATGAAAACATATATACGAAATTATACATACATGTATACCAGACTTGAGAAAATTTATAAGTAAAATTTTTAAAGTTTGAAACGTCAAAATAAATTAATTTTACTTCACTGAACAGGAATATCTTGAACTAAAACTGTTTGCTATCTTCATAAAGACTTAGACACACAAATGTGCACATAAATGTTTGTTTTAGATAGAGAGTTCTATACTACAACCATACCTTACTGTGATAATCGTTTGTCATGAATTAATTTTAAGATTGACTTACTTATCCTAAACCTCTATAGGCTTTTAGGCTATCATCCTATTGGGTGTGTATCCAGCAGATCAAGCACTGCCATGAGGGTAGCGTGTCTTTCCGGCTCTGTCTCAGTGAAGGTGTGCATGTGGGAGTTCATATTGCATAAATAGGCCTTTAATAATAACACTTACGTGTGCCATACACTGTTCTAATGTTTCATCAGGTCATATATCAAGTCAAACCAACCACCCTTATTTTACATTGAAAAACTGAAGGGAAAAAGATAACTTGTCCAAAGTCATGCAGTTCGTTAGTGGTAAATCGGGATTGAAACCCAGCGATCTGCCCCCGAGCCCATTTCTTTAGCCATATCCAATGTATTCCATATGCTGCTTTAAAAAGGGACTGATAAAAGCTGGTATTTTCAGTTGTTTAAGTCATTTTATCATCAAATAAATATAAAATTATCCTTAAATCTGAATTATTAAATGTTTACATTTATCCAACAAAAACTTATTGTACATTTTCTATATATCAACACTGTGGAAAGACACTGAGATACAAAAATGAGTAAGTTCGGGGAAGGACGACAGCTTCCATGTATGCAAATCAATGTCAGATTAACTTAATTATTCATGAAAGGTTATGTGTTATTCACCTTTATTCAGACGGAATTAAGAGGAATATATTTGACAGAAAACAAAGCACAAAGTTGGCAATAGAAGTTTTCTTCAATTGACTCCAGTGGGAAAGAATTCTAAGCTAAAATTAAACTTTGAGATGCTGTTATACCATTTCAATATACAGATGACCATGTAAAAATAAAGAAATATGGATTATAGTAAAATAAACAAGCTCCTACACTACGTGTACTCATAAAGTTATAAGCTATCTGGAGTACAATGGAGTTTTTCATTTCATATTAACCATTTACTCAATAAAATGCAAAAAAATATGAAGCATTAGGACTTTTATAATCATTCTCTATCATACAACCACTGTATAAAATATAGATAACGGGGAATGATAATATTTTATCAAGTCTAGCATGATTTATTCAGGACAGAATACATTACTGGTTTAATATGACAGTTTTATTATGTAGTGAGCAAAATAAAGAGTTTCTGTACACACACTCACATGCACACATCAGGCACAGACACATGGTTTTCAAATTTCTTGGAGAATGTGTCTGTCCTCCCCCTGCCCCCAAGTCAGACTACATGGATCTGAAAAAGGCTGAATTGGAACACAAACATGAAATATGGGAATTGCTAAAGTGTTAGGTTAGAAGGAGCTTAGTATATAATTAAAAACATATGAATAGAAAGTTAAATACTGCCCTAAAATATAATATTTTATTCCAAAATAATTCCTTACAAGGCGGACACAGCTTGATTTTTGCAAATTTTAGTGAAATGTTGTTAAATGGCAATGACAATGTCAGAATAACAAAAAAAAAAATCAAAAGGGACTTGGGGAAGAAGGCAAAGTGGCATCTTCTACTTCTTTTCAAGGGTATCTGAGAAAATACAAATGGAAGCCGCCCGCCTCCACGTGCAGTTGTCTCATGGTATTTGCTTGTGGTTTCTCTTACATTTTTTTCTCACTGAGTAATACAGAATTACAACATGCAGGCCACTTTAGTCTTTCGAATTCCTGAGGGAATTATATCTCCTTTATGTTCACATGCAACTCCAAAGGAGAGTTATGAGGAAGGCTTTGAAATTCTAAAAATTTTATGCAAAAGAAATGCCCTCAGTATGGAAGGGATACCCTTCACTTAACACAGTGGTTCTACTATTTCAAAATCCCCTATTGAATATACTGATGTAGTTATTTGGGGCAAAGAAAAGGCCAATGTATCTTTATAAAGTGTACAAGATGGAATCCTGAGAAAGGTTTTTAAAACAACAGTTTCTGCCATTTGCATTAAATTGTGTCTTAGTGGGAGAATATTCTTGTCTAAGCAATGCGCTCTTACATACACCACCATGAGCAACCTTCTCTAACAGTCTGGACCGTTAAGTAGCAAAGCCAAGCCTTGAGCCCTACAAATAAATTGTTACAAAATAAAATAATACACTATAAGTATGGCCCTAGGTTAATGCTTCTGTTTCTTTTCACCAAAGATTAAATATTAATATAAATAAACTACTACAATGAAAGGAAACAAAGATATCCAAACTCTCCAGACCATCTGGATGTGAGATATTAAAAGTGATAAATGTCGGTAAATTCTCAGAGCTTAGAAACCTCAGCGTCTGGTTTAAATGGCATTATTGATGACACACGATGTTACTGACTGGGGCACTTAGAATTACGAGAAGCTGACAGTTTTCTCTCTTCCTCAGCTTCCTCTTCCTTAAGCCCTTGTATCTGCCATCCACCACTCAATAACATTTGTTGAACTTCTATTTACAAGGAACTAAGGTGTTGTGGAGGATACTAAAGATGAAAGAAAGCATAGATCCTGCTCTTGAAGATCATAAAAGCTAATAAGAAAGAGAGAAAAGATGTTTATAAATAACTATGATACAACAGAAAGAGGAAATGGGAGGACAGGAATTTATATTCACCGAGTGCCTGTTGTGTAAGGCACCACGTTACAAGTTAGACGTGTATTAGCTTATTTAATCCTTAAACTGTCGGTTGAAATAAGACATTATTATCTCTGCTTTACAGATTGGGAAAACGAGACTCAGAGTGATGGAGGAACTTGCCCAAGATCACAGAGCTTGTAAATGGAAGAGCTAGGATTTGACTCATGATCTGTTTGGCTTTGCTAGCTATGACCCCCCTATTTTAAGAGTAAAGTAATATAAAAAGCTGTACAGATAAAGTGCTATGGGGATTCAGCAAAAGGAAGAAATTGCATTCCACTAAGGGAGAGTAAAGACATCTTGCTGGAAGAAGTGGCATGTAAGTAAGAGCGCTGATCACATTTGGGTGTGTGGAAAGTGAGTGTATCCAGGGACTAAGCGGGGAGCAGTTCTGAAGGAAAAAAACCGTTCTAAGAAAAGACAAATGACGTAAAACAGATTTGAAGAGAAAAAAGGAAATGGTTTGATTTGGTTTGGATGAAGCATAGTGTCCAGAAAGAGCAGTAATGGAAAATTAGTGGGAACTAAGGCTAGAAAAACAGGCCAAATCAAAGGATTTGAATGTCAGACAAGGAACTCGATTTCACTGCACTCTGAATGGTAACCACATTGAGATTCAGAGTTCTGGGGTCAGAAGAATGACATAACCAGAACCGTGATAGAAAAGCTTCATCTGGCAGACATCTATAGGATGACGTTGGCTGATGCCACACTCAATCCCAACCCTCGATGTCTCCGCTATAGAGACAGGAGAAAGCTGAGTGTTCATTTTCCGACTCACCTCCCTTGCAGCTGGGACTGGCTGGGCAACAGGCACATCTTCACGGGGTGCAGAATGGCAGTGGGCAAGCAGGGGGTCAGAAGGAAGAGAAAGGTGGGACCCTGTCAGGTAGGCAGAGAGCTGGAGGGGTTTAATTGTCCTGTCAGCCATTAGTGAAGCTGTGCAGAGCATTAGCACCTTGACTCTAACACCTGGCAGTAGAGGAAAGGAACAGGAGGAGCTGGGGTAAAGTCAGTCATGGAGAAAGGGAACGCAGGTCTGGGGAGCCAGGAGAGGACCAGCCACCAGAACAGGGGTGCCTGCATCCAGGCAGAAACCTGGTTTCTAGAACTAAGGCGTGGCGCCAGCACCACACCCGGAGCAATGGCATTGATCCTGGGTCAGGTGCACGTGGGAGAAAGGCCTCCTTCCTGCCTCATGTTTAAGGTCCGACTGAACCTAGGGAATATTCAGATTTACTGAACCTAGGGAATATTCAGGATTAAAGCCATCCTTGGAATGGCGGGTCTGCAGGAACTGACAAAACTTCAACACTCTACTTGACTATTAATATTAAGGAACTGTCAAAAGAACAGAGTCTGAGTCTGTCTTGTTCACGACAATTTCACAGCCTCATGATTGCACCCTGTACGAAGCAGGGGCTAAGTAAATACCTGAGCTACTGAATTGAATTATGTTAATATGACTTAATGAGCAACCATCAAGGTGACTTGCACTTCAAGAGATTAATTTTGCTATACCGCCCAAATAATTCTGATTACCTCTAGTCTGAAAAACAAATGCTTGCACCTTTTTTCTAATTTCCTTTCCTTCTTTCTTCCTGTACTTACTCTCTGTTGTCACTTGTTATTTTTTCTCTTTTTAACCAAGCTTTTTTTTCCAATCTCTGTGACATTATTTACTCCATCCTACCCCTGTTCCTCTCTAAGAATTTGATTTCTGTTGATTCAGTGGATTCGTAGCGACATCCTCTCCGTTCATTTCCCGCCTCTCTCCCCATCTTAGCCACAGCTGCTGGAGTTGCCTTTATTCCTTCCTAATACCCTTTCACCATCTCATTTCCCTTGTCAAGAACCATTTTCTCACCCATTTAGGGAAATGCAAAGACTCACCTCTCTTCCCTCAGGCCTATTTTCCTGTTCAATTTCACACTATCACTGTAACACGGTTCACTGCCAGTTAGCTGTCCAGCGCTCACTGTTTTTTAACGATCTAAGTTAAATCCACCTAAGCCATGTTCAACCTTAGCAAGATGATCAGAAGTCCCTGAAGAGAAGACATTTCCCTGGTCTGCAAAATAAAGCCTTATTAATCTGAGAGTTCTTACTAAAGAATGCACGACACCGAAGAAGCAGAATTGAGTTTTTCTCTCTCTAAGGAAGAGTTTTGCACCGTATGATACTATGATTAAGATGATGTGGGAGTGTTCCACCTATGCAAGAAAGCTCTCATTGACATAAATATTTGCACATGAATCGCAAGGTGCCAATTATAATTCTGTCCAAATCTTTTACTAAACTTTAAAAGATGTGCAACCTCCCAACTCTAACATTTGCAACTCTCTTTTTGGAAGTGACTTGCTCATAACTGTGGCTGTAGACTCAAGATTTATTATGACAGTATTCTTCTTTTTACAGTTATTCTCATTAACATCTTATTAACTAATGTGCTTTTAATGCTGTCTTTTTGTCCAATTCTCTAAGTCTTTATAGCCATATCTGAATTCCCCACTCTTTTTTGTCTATAGGACACTTGCACTTGGATGTTGTAGCAGATGTAGGTGCCAATCCGCACCATGCCTCCCTCCAAGACAGAGCTAGAACACAGGTTCCACACGTCCCTGCGGCTCATGCCTCTAGCAGAAGGAGCATGCCAGGCCTTCTGGGTCGGTCAGAAGCACCATGGAGTTAACACCCAGGCAGCACTCTCAACAATGAAGGAAGGGACATTAATGGAGAAAGACATCCATTCCTTGCCCCTCAGCGGGGGGATTCCCAGGCAAGCTTGACAGGCTCTCAGAGGTTCCTCAGCAGGCCTGAGGCCCAACTGTCCACAGCAGTAACCTGCTCATTAGCGCACCGATTCCTGGGTCTCTTGGCTTCCCTGTGACATTTTCCCACTCACTCACAATGCTGCCCGGGTTCAACTCCCAAATAAACTATTTATGCCCAAATCCTTAACTTAAGTGCCAGTTCGGGGTAGGAGGAGGTGATCCAGGCTAACACAGAGGTCCTATTAAAACTTAAAATACGTTAAAGATTATAATCTTCTCTTAAAACCAACTCTCCAACTTCTGTTATTATCTGTTATCTCACTTTCTTCTCTTCTCTTGAGAGCCGAGTGCTACAGGGGTGTGAGGGTCTTAGAGAAAGCCTTGACTTCTGCTCCCAGTTTTATGGTGTCACTCCAGGTGAGTCATTTCTCTCTCCTGATTCTGTATATACACCTGTCTAGGACAATAATACTTCCCAGGGATGTTGTAAGCATTAAATAAAGCACGCAAAGCTCCTTCTACTTTGTCTTCATCTCATTACAATGCAGCAGTTTCAAATTTAGGGAATAAGCTACAACTTTTTTTGTGGAGGTTTTTCCTACAAAAATTACCTTGAGTCAACTTAGAATATAAGAGCAGAAATCACAAATAGTGAGGATATTCTCTAATATGAATATAAATTAATTACATGTCAAACTTTTTCTCATGAGTGTCGTGCTCTACTGAAGTACATGGGGCTTTTTGTTTGTTTTGTTAGACATCCTTATATACAGAGCTCATAAGGCTATTAATAATATTTTCATGATCTAGTATGAGAATGAGCACACAACAGACAATTTATGCTATTGACTAACAAAGATATCATGAAACTCATTTAGTTACGAAACAATCTATGAGAGAAATAGCATTCTGTATATCAAGGGCAAAGATCCATAAGGGGAACTCAATAAAGAATTATGCTACTTACAGGTAAACATTAATGACGGCAAAACATTAATGACGGCATTTCCTTCTCTATAGCTTCCCACAGACTACAATAAGAATTGATACTGAGTTTGTTCTTTTTTTACTGACTGTTCATTTCTGACAACTCCCTTCCTTTGTAACTTTCACCTTTATACACATTCCTTCCTGTTCTAAAATTTCCTCATTTTCTTCAAGATGACTTCGGGCTCAAAAGATTTTCTGTTGACTACATTTAATTATAAATCACGTCTTCAGCAGTTAGTTTATATTGAAAATGTAGAGCGGATTCAATATCTGTCTATAATGAATCAAACGTAGCTGGTAGGATCACAGAATAAATAATCAGAGTCTGTGTGGATTTCCAACAACATTATTAGTACATGATTAATCAGGACCTAATGCAAACCAGGTCATACCCGCCATCTACTAAGTCATTTCATCTTATGTTGAAGTCCTGTGGCATTGTTTCAGATCAGTTAAGAGTTTCGCTTAGATGAGAGCACATTGTTAAACTTGCCATCTGGTCCAACAGCTGACGTGGCTCACACAGCCCTGAAGAGGCCCCGAAGCTTTACTCCTGGGAAATATTTGGTCTACTGTGTGGTGTCACGATTACTAGTTCATAGCTTTTTTATATCCTCTGAAAAGAATTGCAGAAAATCTTCCAATGGGGAAAATTCTACAGTGGAATTAATTTGTTAGAAAAGAGTTCACTTACCTGAGGACCAGGCTGACCCTGAAATTGAAAAAAAGAAAAAAGGAAAACAATTACAAAATTGTTTTCTTAAGTGAATATTTTCACTACCAAAACTTAAACCAGTTCTAAAAATCTTTTCAAAATATTTCTGAAGATAATAATACCTAACTACTGACAATTTTCACTTTGTGGTTTTAAAATATCATATTCTATCTTAATATTTTTACTTTATGCTACTTATCTAAAATCTTGATATTATGATCTGTTATATGTAACTCCAAAACGACTCCAGGGTTTTAGCGTGCTCTAGAATTAAACTGGATAAGGAGAAGACACAAGGTGAGCTACACCCCGCGTTATCACAATAATTGGGTTACGCGAAGGGAAGGTCTCCTAGCACAGACTATTCCTGTGAGCCACATATTCAAAGACGGCACCAAGTTAAGAAGAAAAGAGGCAGATGTTTAGTTTCAGCACTCACTGAGTCTTTGAATTTCTCGTTGTTTCAATAATATTTTAAGTCAATTTTTTAAATAAGCATCTATCTCGTACTCTGCATAATCCAACCTAAGGTCATTTTAAGAGGACATGAGAGGTCATTGGCTCAATTAAAGTGCATCGTAACTCTTCACACAGTCAGTAGATGATGTAACCTTTGGCCAGTCTCACTCTTTTTGCATGTCACTCTCTTGTTGTTTAAGCTGATAAAAATGTCAAAGCAGCATAATGGTAATACTTCTCGCTAAAGGAAAATCACCTGTGAATAAAAGCAGTGATTACGCACCACCTTCTTAAAATTGCCAATTGGGTTTTACGTAAGATGAGATGAAACAAAAAGTTCACACTGAGTTAGGGAATCTTAAAAAATAAATTACTAATGTACCATCTCTTTATATCAGCTGTATGCCACTAGTATGATACAGCAAAGCATAGAGCTAAGATTTTCTCACTCTCTCTCTCAGGCCCTCTCCACACTGGGAATTACCCTAGGGACTTGTTCGCTGATCGACTGGAGACAGAACAGATGGTTTTTCAAGAGCTTTCTATGAAAATGCGGTTGGCCAGCTTTTATCTAACGCAACCAGGAAGGGAGCTAAACCAAGTGACCGTGGATGTTCCTCTCCCGCTCCTGTACTCTCTAGTGGTGGACAGGGAGTAAGAGAAGAGCATTCATTAATTCCCTACCAAGTACCAGGCACTTTTGGATACGTTATTCTATTTATCCTTATAACTGCCCTGTACTTTACAAATTAAGAAATGGAGGCTCATAGAAATAACCTAAAAATCACACAGCCTACAGGTGGAAAAGCCAAAAGTTAAACCCAATCTGATTACAAAGTTCCTGCATTTTCCACCAGGTCATTCGGCTTTGCACTCTGGAAGTTTAACCTCACCACTGTGTGCAGACTTGCTCAGATCAACAAAGGTACCAGAGCGTTCTTCAAGTGAGTGGATGCTCTACATTTTCCAACCACTCCAGGGCTGCCACAGCGAGCATCTCTGCTTCCAGAGGCAGACGCAGGACCAGCAGACACCCAGCCTGTTAACTGATACCTGTACAGAAACCAGGTCAGCGAAAGTTCTCAAGGGTAACAGAGGGCCCTAAAATCAGCTCTAAACGTGGAGACCCTACAGAGGCAGGGCTCTGCACTTCTGATCTTCTGGATCCACCTAACGGGCGAAATGACGACACGTGCTCACTCTTGCTTGTGTTCTCGCTTGCTCTCTCTGGACGCTTTAAACGTCTGATCTTTCTGAAGTTTTAAACTAATGCCAACTCAGAAATGTGAACACGCATCTTTTATAGAACCTCAGAATACATTACATCTCTTATGTTTTTTATGAAAACTAAAATGTAGGATTCTCTAAAAGCAGAATTTCTTGAAAAGAGTATGCTTTAGCATCATTGCTGAGATCTTTTTTATTCCTATAGTTGTTCCACAAATGACAGACTTTCCCCATCTACCTTTAAAATGTGGTACTTCTGCCATTACAATGAACAAATGATTTTAGCACAATGTGTACATATATTTACATGTTATTATGTACAACTATACACTGTGTTATGGATTTCATGTTAGCAATAGTGAGAACAAACAGTAAACGATGGTAAAATTAAACAGTTAACTTTTACGTAAGCATTGGAAAGTATATAGCACCTAATGTGTGATTTGAATTTCAGGTGTATATGGTGTGCGTGCTTGTGTGTGTGAAGGGTGGGGAACGTGAAAAAGAGGGATGGAAGTGGGTTGCAAGAGAGGCTTCCCAGAAAAATGATGCATACCACATGACACATTAGTAACTCTCCCTAAAAGATGGATTACACAGTGCAACAATTTACAAATTGTTACAAATCTTACACAAGATTCCAGGGCTGCCCACACCAAGTCTTCTCACTCAACGTGATGGAACAAACTATCCACTAGCAGACACCTAGAACTCCTATAAGAACACAGTCCAGCAATGGAGTCCTGTAGTCATAGTAACAGAGCCCTCTGGTCAAAGAGGGGAGGTGATGAGAGGAGAGGTTTCAGTGGGTGTGGCAGTGTCAGCTGCCCCATGAGAGTGCAAAGCATAGAAGGAGATAATTCAAAAGTCCAAGAGTAAAGGGCAGCCCAGAAACTCCCTGGTGACTGAGGGCAGTGGGTGATGAGGGCTTTGTCACAGAAGAATCACCAAAAGAAACATCTCAAAATTTCTTTAAGTCGCTCCTGAGTAGCTGATGAGACATACAACAATTTTCATTCATTAGTGGATACTTTTCTAGTCTATTCTAATTTATGGGTACCAAACATTGTTAGTAATCAACTGTGAAAGTTATTTTCCATTTTCTGAAATCTACTCTAACTGAGTAGTTATAAATTATGATTAAGGCTCACAAAACTCAACTTAAGTTGAATTTTTTAAGATGGAACTCCTGAAAAGGACCGTTTTTCCCAAGCAAATCACCAAACTGTTTCTATAAATACAAACCTGAATCTAGTCTAATCAAGAGCTGTGCCAAGGGAAATAGTTAAATCACAGAAATACTGAAGTTTGGAACTTCCATGTAAAGATGTAGAGTGCTGAGTGCTCCAGCTGCTGAGTTACTGGAGTCAAAGCTCCATGAGATGCCCTAAGGCAGCTAAGGCACCAGCGTGAAGAAAAAGAAACAGCAGGAGGAGCTGACTTTAAAAGTGGTAATCAGAACAGTCTGGGGGAAACAACCAGCCAGTAGCTGATGCTTGACAGGAAAGTGTTCAAAGCAAGTTGAAAGTTTTGTGGGGCAAGTAAACCACAATGGCACATGAGAAATGAGATACCTCACTGGAGTATGTCGTGTTACTTTAGGCAATTAAAGAGCAATATTAACAATTCTTTGTTAGGCTGTTATCACAATTATGGTTGCCAGAGAGTGCTAACACTCTCCTCTAAATAGACAAAGTCATTTAGGCTCTGACTGAGGCAATTCGTTTCACTACATGGTACTTTTTTATGGATGGTAAATCTGTGTCATTCCTTTTCAGATGGGACAAGTGCTGTTTTTCCATTAGCACATGTACAGATAGGCACACAAAATTTGTACTTTTAAAGTACAGTCTTACTTTGAAATACTGATTAGGATAACAGAATCACATATATCATTACTGTGATAAATTTTAAATGAAAACGCTTCCATTTACAAAAACTTGTGGAAATATTAGCATTGTTCTTGCAACTCTAAAAGATGCTACCTCTGCTTCAAGGTCCTTAGAAAGAGATGACTTCAATAACTTAGAAACTCATCAATAAGAAACCCAAACTTGACGACCACTTTTAGTACCCTCAGATTCAGATATATTTCATTCTCTTGAATTGAAAGAAAATACTTCAAAATAATAATTTCTATGTTTTGCATTTTAGATCCTTTACTGTCTAAAAAGATCATTTGAAGAGGACTAGTATAACTTCATCATCTCTTGAAAATTCTCAAATCCACACATTCAAATGTCAAGCTTATTTTTCCTTTCAGGTGGAAATGGCACGTGAAGTGGGCGCCCAGGTAAAACGTTCGAAAGACATCATAGGAACTCTGAGTGGCAACAGGATGTCCTGGTGGCAGGAGTTTGGAGGACCAATAGGAATCCTAACATAGAATCGCCTCATGGGATCCCTCAACCTTTCAAGAGTGGCAGTGTGACCTAGAGTCTGTGCCGGTAAGGGGAGCAGACGCCCTCGAGCTTGCGGCCCCAGGGAGCAGCAATCTTTCCCTCGCCACGGCACCAGGAACCTGCTCACAGTTAACCCCCAATATCCCAGTGCCCAAGGGGCTTCAGAAGCAATTGTTGAATTGCTAAAAGGTGAGATTATTTAGCTGGTCCAAAGATAGTTAACAATATTTTCAATGAACCAATAGGAAGTTTACTATTCTTACATTACAGAGTTATATTTTCAAAATGTAGCTTCTTAGTCTAATGACCTAGAAAGAGCTCTCTTGACTTCTGCTCACTGCAGAATAAATGCATCTATGTCAAGAGGAAGTCTCCCCTCTGAATGGGCCCTTACCAAGGCAACAGAGATGGAACTAGCTGGAAGCTGGCAGAGGCTTCAGGGTGAGATTTAGACACCTGTGCACAGGCCACAGGACAAACAGCATGGGGGTTCTGTCCCTCATTTGATTAAGCCTCCATACCCAATTACTGTGAGAATATGATATCAAATTGCTTTGTAAATTATAAAATGCTGCACAAATACAGCATGGCAACTTAAAGTAAGCTATAAAACCAATACTAACAATTCATTCAATTAATTCAAATTTAGATAAAAAGTGTCTATTAACTCAAAAAACAAATTAATATGCAAATGATATAATACAGAGAAAAGCAATTGAAGAAATAAAGCATTACAGATTATGCATATTAATTAAAAATGGCTTTGCAAAGACTGCAAAGTCTCTTGGTGCCTGGAAGCTGCCCACGCTTCCAAGGCCTCTTACGCCACTTGACTGAAACAAACAGCATTCATGATTTATAGTGCCTGTTGCGTTTCCCTACAGGACAGTATTAACCATTCTTACCTTAGCCACACTCACATTGTGGTCCTTAGATAAGAGTATTTCTATTTAAGGTTTTCTTTTGAAAAAATATTTAATCCTCTGTGGTTTTAATTCTGGGAAGGAAAAGTCAATACTCTACTCCAGAGGAAAATAAATAGCTATAGTCTCAAGCTTGATGGATGTGTCTTTTTTAAAATTGGAGAGAGGAGGAGAGTGAGCAAGAGCAAACATGGAGACAGTTTTGTAGGGTTCAATGTAAAGAAAACAGAAATTGATTCAAAACTTGGAAGATTTCTTCCATGATATTTGCCTTTCATAAGTAACTTCTTTAAAGATTTACTCTTATATTTAAACAGATTAACAAGTCCTTCCCACAATAATTAAAGAACATGATTATATTTTCTAACACAGGACCATGTTTATCTTTTCTTTCTTATGATTAAATGTCCATAATGGAAACATAAAAAAAATACAGAGTTTTATCATGTGCACTTTCGTCATTGAAAATTTCATATACAGAACATAAGAAAGATAAAGAATCTATTTATGCATTAATTTACAGCATTAAAATTTATTGGATGCCTAATATTCCAGTGAGGTTGATTCAGATTTTGGCTATTACAAATAATGTTTACATCTTTCTATATAAACATTTGACTATATCCCTGATTACTTCCTTATGACACAACACTGAAAATGCAGTGTTATTCCAATTATGATCTTTATATATTTTATTTATTTATATTGTAACATATAAAATACAGATTATACATTTTCTCAGATATAATTTTACATGTGTATACATATGTATTTATTCAGATATCTATTTGTAAATCAATCTATATGAAGAGAAGAAAGAAAGGAAGGAAAGAAGAACGGAAGGAAGGAAGGGAGGGAAGGAGAGGGGGGAAGGGAGGGAGGGAAAAGGGAGTGAGGGAAGGAGAGAGAAAAAGTCTAGAAAATTGTGGTTATCTCTGGATGGTGGAATTATGGGTAATTATTTCTATCTTTAGAGTTTTCTATACTTTTCAAAATTTTCCTAGCCCTGTGTCTTGATTATATAAATATTTATCACATGACTTCTAAACAGAACCTTAATTAAGTTGTTAAATTTTTTGCATGCTAGATTCATTGACTCAAAGATCTAGGTCACTGATTTTGAATTCCATTTTCCAACTTTCTTTCAATTGAGGGTGTTTTAAATTACTTGGAAGAACGCTGCAAAATTCTTAAAACTACTCTTCAAAATTCAGTAAATAAAGGCTTTCAATTCCCTTTCTGTGTGTGCCCCACATCCCTTTTAGGAGTTGATCAGGAGTAGGGATGGGGGAGAAGGGTTCTAGAGTCAAGCACCGATGACACGAGGTCCTGGCTCCACGTAGACTGGGGACCCCTACTGGGTCAAGTTTGTTGGAAACGTTCCTATTTTACAAACCCAAATATTTGGGTTTGGGGATTTAGCTGTATTATTTCATGGAATCACTTAAAGAACTTATGCTTTTGGCTGTAAGTGTGTATCAAACTTCTAAAACATAATTCATATCCAAATCTTTTCACCAACTGGCATGGAGTCAGGAAGGGCTATCAAGGTGTAAATAAATAAGGAGTTTTATAAACCTATGTTTAATAGGACACAATAAACACATGGAATACATGTGAGGAGAGACACCTGTTCAACTTCCATCGTTTTAACAACACACGCCTTTTAAAGAATGTGAAGGCAATTTTTACTGCCCTGCCAATTTTTATTACATTGTATATAATGAATAATTTGGCATCTGCTATGTTTATTAACATCTTTAAAAGTGTGCTATTTTGATTGCTCCAGATAAATACTGGAAGCCAATTTATAAACATCTCTCAGTCTGATTAAATTTATGTGTCCAATTCCAATTTTCTAAATATTGTTCAAAAAGATGGACTTCACAGTGCTCTCTGCAGCTGTCTGTCCTAGATGTTTCATGTTAATAAATGCGTGCTAGCATAGTCAGTTAATTCAGAATGCATGAGTCACTCAATGCTTTTTGCTCTAGTGAGACACAAGCCGAAAAACAAAACCTATTGTAAGACTGGGGAGGAGAGGCTCTGCAGCCGCGAAGCTAACGTGCTCCCGGGACCAAGATGTTCTGGGCTGCACCATGACTACCACTTACCGACACCACAAGACACCAAGAGCTTGACAAATGACAGCTCTGTCACAATAACCCTGCAAATTAGGGGGCATTTCCATCATTTTGTAGTTGAATAAAATGAGTTTCAGAGAGATAGGCCAAATTCACAGAGTCACATAGCTTCTAAAAAGGGAAGCTGGAATATGAACATGGCTTTTTCTGACTTGAACACTGCTGTGCTCTCACTTGCACCATGCTGGTGGCGGACGCCACAGGCTTGAGTCAGATTACTCAGGGGAAGCAAGCAGCAGTGATCCTTAACCCTCTTTTGAATCCAATAAAAGCCATAGCTGCTCTAGTTAGAAATAGGAATATATGAAATATATTCATATATATTCAATATATCATATATGAAACACTTAAAATTTTGCACACACACAAAAAAATCCTGAAGTCCAGCCATGGATGCTCTAGTGAATCTTTCACTCCAGGCTGCCGTGGGCAGAAAAATATAAACATTTTAGGAGTGAGAGAAGAAGAGGGTCCCCAAAAGAAAACTGAGGAGGAAAGGAATAAACAGAGCAACAGACTAGCATTATAGAAGTCAAGATTGGAGAGAATTTCAAAAAGAGAAATTAATGAGGACTGCAAAGAGTGCATTGCATTTAATCAACAGGGAGTCAGAATCTTTATTGTAATTGATTGAGCTGTGAGGTGAGGAAATGAAGACAAGAATAATCTCCATCGACGGCATCTGAAGTGCCAGCCCTGATGGGTTGTCAAGGGCTGCCTGGAATGATGTGTTAAAAGAAGGCTCAGGGCTGGGTCACAGACTTTGGTTAATCAGCAGTGTCTACAGAAGGCAACAAGTGGAAAGTATGTGTACCAACTATTTGTCAACCTGAGTAGACGATTCTTTGGAATGACTGTATGTGAAGGGAAGACAAGAAATAGAACCGTAGTTAAAAAGGATATAGGGTCAAGATAGAATTTTTTGTCTCTTTGTTTTTGCAGTGAAGTGGAAAGGATTTGAAAATATTTACAAACTGACAGAAAACTATTGGCTGAGAGAAAAACAACAGCCTGCAGAGCAAAATCAACACATAAGAGAACACAAGAGGAAGTGGCGTCAGGGCACCAGGGTAGGAGGCAGGCATCATTCTGTTCGAGAAGAGGAGAGAGATAGTGAGGACAGGGACAGATGCATTTGGAGTACAGAGGCAGAAAAGGGAAGTATTCCATGCCCCACATCTCAAGGGGCTTGGAAGTAGAGGTGTGCTGGGTGTGGGGTGGGTTTGGGAAGGGTAGGGTTGATAACTTATTCATTCAACTAACAGTATTGTTAAGGATCTCTAGTGTGCCAGGCGTTCTTCAGGAACTGACACAAAGTCCCTGCTTTCACTCTTGTTGGAGGAGACACACTTAAAGAGAATGTTTATATGTAATGTGGCAGGTGATGATAACAAGAAGAAAAATGTATGAGGATAAAGAGGCTGGAGTGGGAGGGTGCTATTTTCTAGGTGGTCATGGAAAGACTCTGAACAGAGGAAAAGAGAAAAAGGAACAGCAAAGGGAATGCCCTATTGGGCAGAGAGAGGGTGTTCAAGTAACTGATGGTGTGTCTGGACTACAGAGAGCAACAGCAAAGCATAAGGAGCGAAGTCAAGGAAGTGGAGAGCAGTCCATGTAGAACTTGTAAGTCAGGACTAGAACTTGGCTTTTAATTGGGGTCAGATACAGAGCCACAGAGGGGAGGTTTCATACAGGGAAATGACATAATCTGAATTATATTTGAAAACAATCACATTCATTGTGGGAAAAGCTATAAAAGGCAAAGGAGTAAGGATGGAGAGAAGTTAGGAGGTTGTTGTAACTACCCAAGTAGAAGATAAATTATGGGATGGGCAGGGTGGCGGTGGAGGATGAGGTAAAAAGGGTCAGATCCTGTGTATATTGTGAAGAAAATGGGGCCAGATCTGCAGATAGAGTGAATGTGGAGTATGAGACAAAAGAGTCAGGAATGATGCCAAGGTTTGACCGGAGCAGCTAACAGAATGGAGGTGTTGTCTACTGACTGTGCAGAAGACCGCAGGAGGAGGGGCTTTGGAGAGTAGAGCTTAAGTTTGAGATGTCTATGAAAGAACCATGCAGAGATGTTGAGTAGATAGTTGGATATACAAGTAGAGTCCACAGGGGAAGTTCAGGCTGGAGATTTAAATTTTGGAGGTTTTGACATATAGATAATATTTAAAACCATGAGATTGCATGAGATCACCTAGTGAGTGAATGCAAATAAGGAAGACAAAAGGTCAAAGGACTGAGCCTTTGAGCATTCCAACGCTTAAAGACTGCGAGGAAGAAAAGGAACTAGCAGAGCTGAGGAGTGGCCAGGGAGGTGGGAGGTGTGCCTTGGAAGAAAGATATCAAGCAGGCAGATAAGCAAGGTAAGTGTTTCCAGAAGAAGGGAGAAATCAACCGTGCGGAACATGATCCGGTAAAATTTGAACTGTACCCTGACACTAAATTTGACACGGTGAAGGTAGTAACCCGCGACCCTGACAAGAACGCTTCCAGCAGAGCGGTAGAGAAGAACGACTTGTTAGATTCAAGAGAGAATGAGAAAACAGCGTTTGGTGACCATGGACAACTCTCTTTAGGAGCTTTGCTGTGAAGGGCAGTGGGAGTAAACAACTGTAGTAGTGTCTGGGGAAAGATATAAGGTCAAGGAAGTAGTTGTTTTTTTAAGATGGAAGATATTATGGCTTCACTTTAGGCTAATAGAACTATCCAACGGGCAGGGAAAATCGACGACGGAGGAGGGAGGCCATTGTAAGAGCAACCAGGCTGAGCAGGGCAGAGAGGACGGGCCCATGGCACATCTGAAGGGACAGTCCATCCCTGGAACAGGAGGACAGGACGGTACAGATCTGAGTAAATTATCAGATTTGCTGGTGGGAGTGTATAGAAGTTATGTTCTGAACGCTTCTATTTTCTCAGGGAAATAAGAATATTATCAACAAACTCAAGTGGGAAGGAGATGCTGGAGGATTCAGGAGCAAGAAAAAGGTTTGAACTAGCTAAGAAGGTAAGAGAGTGACTGGATCATGGACAGGGATTGGGCGCACGGGCAGCACTGTGGGTCCTCTTGAGATTAGGGCTTGTGAGTTTAAGATGAGACCAGTTAGCGGGGGTGTTGTTCTCCATCCACATTCAGCTAGGTGGGAGCAGGTGCAGAGTAGAGAGTGAGATGGATTTAACTAGATTTGGGGTTTCCCGTGGCCAAGACAGAGGGAGAGAGGGAGGAGGGTGTTACAGGTGCATGCAAGAGCATGATTCTAACGAGGGACTGTGACGTCTAATCTGTGCAGGAGGGAAGTGAGGATACGGGAGATGTAGGGGATAACGTTTTCCATTTCTTTGTCAGATATGTTTTTTATCCTTTCCACATTATTTTTGTGATACACCCCGTAGGCTACACTTAATAAGTTCAATTAAATCAGTACTTTTATCAAATAGTTGAATGTCTGAAGTGTTGATCTATTATTATAATTTTTACCAGTAATATTTTAACAGTTTTTTGAAACATATTTTAATTATTTTATATTTCTATCTCTTTAGGCTTAACTGCAGGAATATAATTTCACTAACATATACTATGACAATAATAATGTTATCTATATTTATTCAATAAAGGCTCAAAAACCATTGAAAGTATAGAGTAATTATACAAAATACATTGCCTAAAATACTCTGAATTTTCCTATGATGCTCATGGTCTTTAGACATTGTTCATGAGGAGCTACCACAGAATTTACATGAATCATTCAATCCTACATTTTCCGTAACCAGGCCAAGTAAACCTTACCAACCAAGTCACAAAACTGGAAGGGTTACAGTGGCTGCTGAAATGCCCGAGGAAGGAACATAGCAGTTAGAGCTGATGCGGTCCCGACAGGACGGACTGACCAGATTTGAAAACTGCACTGTTGCACCATCAGAGGTAATGACCCCTCATTTTGACCAAATCAAGGCTCAGACCTGGGAGCCAAAGCCTTTGGCTCAGCCTCTGGAGAGACTCTTAGCCCTTGTGACTGCCTCCAATTGCTCCGGGCTCCGGACCCCCGGCACAGCCTTGTCCCCACCACCCGCTTAGCCTGCCGTGAGTCCTGCCCACTCCACTCGTCAAAACCCATCCAGGCTTTAGGCTTTCACCTCTTCCACAAAGATTTGCCTGCTTTCTGACAGCAGATGGGAGCTTCATTTCTTCTGAACATCCACAGATTGCATTCTTAATTCTTTCACGACGTTACATTCTGCCTTAAACCAGAAGTATTGGTATCTGATCTCTTCCATCAAACAGTCTTCTCCTTGAAAAGCTAACACTTACGGTGCTGTTCCACTCTACCAGGCACTATGCCGTTTGTCTCGTGGACAGGAGAAGGTACCATTACTGGCCCCGCTTTACAGTTGTGGAGACTGAGTCAGAGAGAGGATGACTGACGTGCCCCACACAACTAGTAGGTGGAGATACTGGGATATAAATTCAAGTCTGTCAGATTCCAGAGCCTATACTTCTCAACTATTATGCTATACTGCACCTTGGACAGTAGAAGGCACACAATAAACATTTGATTTTATTCATCCTTAAGTAAATTTTTATTCAACCAACCTACTAAACACCAGGCACTGCGGTGGTGCTAGAGGAACGAGTACAAGGAAGGCAGGGACTCGTCAACAGGGAACTCGCAGTCACAAGAGCCACAGAGAAGCGAACACATTTTCAGATTCGCACACTTTATTGGCCTTTTTCTTCCCAAGCAACTGGAAGACCTTTTGACAAAGGCTCAAACTGTGAAAACCAGTTAAAATCCTCTCTTCTTGCTGCAATAAAATTGATTGTATTGAAAAGTCAGCCACCTCAATTTATTTCAACAGATAATGTTACTAGCAGCTAACAATGGTGGGACTAAGTCAGATACTGTAATGTTATCAAGATATACTGAATACAGTTCATTTCTTCTATAATATAAATGCCTTCTGTTAAGACAGGGAAGGTAACAGCATTTTTAGAGCCAGTGGCTAAATTACTTCTATTGGTGAGGCTCGGCAGGTTCTTTCTGAAGGATTCTAAATGACTGCCGAGGGATAAAAGATAGTGTTCCATAGGCTGCAGCCACAGCATGCTCGGAACTACTGGTGAGGGAATAAAGCACAGCCTCCACGCATGAATGGGTCGAAGTCCTGCCAGCCGCATGGCTGACCGGCCATCCTTGAAATTGTATAAATGAAAGGAAGTAGGCCAAGGTAGACATTTGTATTAATAATTGGTGTGGATGAAGCAAATTGGGCTATCCCACCAGGTCTTTCCTAAAGGGGTGGAAAGGCAGCACAAACCTCCCAAAACGAAGTCTGCTAAAGCAATCTTTTCAAAGCTTCTGACAAAGGGCAAACCTCAGCCATTTATTTTTTTCTCATTAAAAGGAGAGTTCAGGGGGAAGTTTCAGTTCAGTTCACACACATGAACATTCACATATACGTTCACACAGGAGGTATAAGTGTAGGAAGCATGAACTAGGACATGAGAGTCATGTAGCATTGTCCTTATTCACAAAAGAAGTCAAGGGACCTGGTTCTGCCATTAAGCAGAGGGAGGAGTTTTCGCAATGTCAGAGGGCAGGTGTAGCGCAGTTCCGGGTTCGTTTAGCTCCCGTGTATATTCCCACGTGGACAATCTACAGTACAATGAAATTGGGTCCCCTTGTCTGCACAATCATGTTGCCATTGCAGGCAGGAACAGCAAAAGGCAGTCACAATCAGAAAAGAGAGGTCAAGCAATGCAACCAAACCATCATTCACATTTCCAAATTTTTGAAGGAAACAATAAATTTGAAAGGTCTTTGCTCTGTGATTCTAGAGAATAGAGTTTTAACCTGCCTGTTTCCTGGTGTAGAAATTTCCCAAGATTCTAAATTCTTCTTTTCAACATTTCCCTTTCATGAAGAGCGCATCATAGGTAAAGAATAATGAGAAATCTTAAACCCATTTAACAATGCTATCAAATCATGCTCTCGTCTAACCTTTGTGGAAAAAAAACTATCTTGTTTTTGCAGCATATCCTTTACAAACAAATATACATATCAATCTTATGTCATTTCATAATAAATTTTTACTCTTTCACTTGTGCAAATATTAACCTTGTCTAAATAAGATTTGAGTCCAAAAGAGCAATAAAATCAAAGTTTACAAATAATGCCAAATTACTCAAATATTTTAATTCAATAGTAAATGGATTCCTAAACTTTCTCTTAACCCTATTTTCATTTAAACTAAGGTAAAACATAAGCAATGAAAGATTAACAAAGTTTTGAGGTTTAACTCAAGTAATTAAAGGATAATATTACTTAGAAGTAGGAAGCAGGTTTCCTTCAAGGTTATTATTCTATTTCTTAACCACACAAGTATTTAAAAACAAAAATGTAGGGACCAGCCCCATTGCACAGTGGTTAAGTAGGGCACTTCAGCAACCCAGATTCACGGGTTCGGTTCCCAGGTGTGGACCTATACCACTCATCAGTCATGCTGTGGCAGCGACCCACATATAAAATAGAAGAAGATTGGCATGTTAGCTCAGGGCCAATCTTCCTCAAGCAAAAAAAGAGGGAGATTGGCAACAGATGTTAGCTCAGTGCTAATCTCTTCCTCAGCAAAAAAAAAAAAAAAAAGTAAAAGTTTATGGCTGATTGAAACGTGAAAGACACCTTTACCTAACAGTTCTTATTTCTTGTAAGAAACTGAAACCTCCACGTGCAGAAACAGAATGTACATGGCTAATTCATCTTGAGCGTCACTCACAAAATACATTTGATGTGGTTTGTGCCATGTTGATGAGAACACAATAAACTGTGGAAAATGTCATTTCTGGAAAATTAGTCATTTATAGCTCATCAAGAGATAAATCTTTGTAACAGATGTGACATGATGACTTTGAGGAATTGAACTTTTAAAAATGTGGAGCATTTTAAAAGCTATTCCCTTCGAAACTAATTAATTTAGCTAGAACATACTGTATACTATTCTTCACCAGTCCACTTCCATCACTGCAGAACAGTTCTGCATCAGTGTGACGATACCTTCCTTCAAATTCCTGTTTGGGCTCCACTTTTAGTTCATTAATTTAAAAAATGAAAAAAGTTGAACTGAATCTCTAAGGTTCCCACAAACTGAAATTCAGTAATTTTCATATTTTATGCTTTATGAAACTTTCTATGGTTTGAAAGTAAAATCTGAGGAAAAGATCCTTCCTCTAACAATAATTTTTTTTTCTACTTAGCAGAAAAGTTTGAGCTACAAGACATTCTGGATGAAAAGTCGATATCTTTGTCAATTGTTACAGATATACCATTTCCAGATTTGTTAGAAAGAAATTAAAAGCCTGTAAATGTGAAATACTAGGACTTAATACTCCACTATGAGACTTTTAGCATCCTATAACATATGTATTTGGATGTTAGACAAGGAGCTAGTTTTATATAAGTACACATAGTCATATTACTGGGCTTCATATGATGCCCTTGATGGATAAAGCCAAACAACATTTAGCTAGTTTTGGTTATAGTTTAAAAGTAAGAAGCTTGAATATCTGTAATTTAGGACACTATTTAGATACTGCTCTTGGTATCCTAAGGTATATAAAAGGCTAGCCAGTACAGAGTGAGACGAAGAGAGAACAAATATGAAATGAAAGAGGTGTCCTTTTCTAAGAGATTTAGTATATTGATTTTAACAGTAGGCCACCTGCAGTAGCTACTGTCCGTGAGCAAAAGCAGGATGTAGCAAGGAAACATTTCACACCTGAAATGATGCTGACTTCCAGCCCCTAAACAAGAAACATTCTAATAAAAGCCACCCCCTTTGACTGTTATCGAAACTCTTCCCAAAAGAAATGCTTGTACCGTCCATGGAGTCTAATCTCCTGACAACATCAGAAGGGTATTATAAGTCTCTGATAGTCCGAAAGTAGGCTACAGCATGTAACCACTGCACTTTAGGGCAATAGACCAGTTCCTACCACTACGAGAGATAAGACAGGTCAACTGCCAGTAATAACTCTTTACATGAATGAAAGCTTTCTACTTAATTTATCTTTTAACAGAACACAAGCCTAGAAAATGATCTAGGTGCTCCAGTTATTAGAGTTTCTATAAAGAACTGGAGGTTCTAGAAATGAACGGGAATGAAAGAAATTGCCTACTCCTTAATGATCCTTTTAATGACAAAATAAAAGCTTCCCCTCCTCACAGTGATGAATAGGAGGAGGTTCCCCAAGCCAAATTCATTTGCCTTGTGGTTTTGATTAAATATATATACATAGGAAACTTCATATTATAGGAAATATATAATTTTTGTAGTGAGTTTCTCACAAATTATGATATTTGATACAAGGTCAAGCAATTTTTCATTTTGTTCAAAATTCCAACAATCTGAAATTGCCATCAGTTTGTTTACGCAAAGTCTCTCCTCCTAAACTCTATTAACATCACCAAACTAAAGATAAAATAAGGAACTTTCTTCCCCCTAAACAAGGAGTTACTGCCTATAGAAAAATAACATTCTTAACAAATAAAACCCAGGGGATCTAGTCAGGCAAAGAATAAATCCTCATCTTTCACACAACTTTCAAACTGGAAAACAATACAAGAATTCAAAAATAGCTTCTTTTCAACTCAGGCCATACAATGTACAAAGTAAGTTTGTATGTAATGGCAACGCCAGATCAGCTTTCCAGACACAAAGATTCAATGATTAGAGGCTTAACTTTAACATGCAAAGTAGAGGGTTGGGTGGAGATGGAGGGGGCATCAGGATAAACAACCCACACAACTCGAAATGGAAGTTTAGGTCATTTCCTATCTGACGATATGGAGGGCATACTGGATAATGGTCAGACTACCTGAAAGGAAACCACAAGCTGATTAGTTCCACCCCAACGGATGGTTTTTAAAAACCAGTTCTTATTCTTTCCCATTGATTAGAATTCTAAATGAAGGGCTACATATGGTGAAAGATATATACAATCAGCCATTGCAACAGAAGGGCGATAAATTATCCCGGGTGCCTGCAGAGAACTCTATAATCCACTCTTTCAATTTTCACTCTCACCTGTGAAAAAGCCTGAAACGATACGCCAATTGGTTGTTAATAATGCGCTTTGGAAGGGGGCAAGTTGAAATTGTTCCCAAAACTGCAAATCAAGAGACAAAGTATGTGTGTCTACTACTGTTGAATGAAATTATATATCAGAACAAAAGACCGTGCCTGCAGGCCGGGCTGAAACAGTCTTTCAGATGTCCTATAAAATCCACGGCTCTGGGCGGCACGAAGTTCTGGGGAGCTTATATTTCTACTCCCAGAAGAACATTCTAACATAGATGAAGCTAACGGAAGCCTCCAAAAGGAAGTTTGTGATATGAAATGTAAAATAATTGTTTTTAAATTTGTAGTTTCCAGATTGGGTTTCTACCGAGCCTGCCAAACATTCTCCTTCCTTTTCTGTGGGTTAGCAACACAAATATGGATTTCATTTGTTTATTAATAGAAGGAAGTGGTGATTCAGCCACTTTGCACAGATGCCCTAGTTTTCCCATCTCAGCTGTCCTTCCACAGAACACTGTGAAGTGACAGGTCAAAGCCAGGAGCCAGGGAGAGCACAGTGGGGCTGCGACCAGGAAGAGCAAGCCCCTTGCCTCTCTGGTTTGGTCTGCAGCCCAGGCTGCCTCCCTCGGACCTCCGGACTTATGCTCCCCCTCTGCCCCTGGACGGCCCCTGCTGCTCCATTCTGTCCCTTTCCTCAATTTGGATGTGGGCACCGGGCATCAGAAATACTATCACCAAACACTTTCCTTTACACAGGTTCCAAATGCCAGTTTTCCTCAAATGTGTTTTCTCCTCAAATGTGTTAAGTAGGAGAGACTCTCTTGTTACCTTTCTCTAAAAAGTTTGCAGGTCTTGTGCTCATTTCGGCAGCACATATACTAAAAGTTTGCAGGTCTGTATTTATTTGCTACAGAAAGATCACATCTAAGCATTCTAGAGCTCAGTGTTGCTCACATGCCACTCATGAGCCACGTGCCCCACGTATGTCACTCCCCTTCTCTTATAGTCACTAAGTAAAATAGAGCAATGCTACAGCCCCCCTATTTCAGAGGGTTGTAGCATCAAATGATCCACCTGAAAAGGTTTCTGATCTCTAACTTCCAATAAATCGTATTGCATAGTTACCAGCGAAGAATGCTTGTCAAGTCAAGAAGGTATATTCACACATCACAGCCAAAGTTAGAAGGCTATGCAGATGGAATACGAAAGCTGAATCAAAGAAAGAGATGAAGGAAGAAGAATTTACAAAGAAAGGGAGAAGATAGCAGGACAAGGGTGAGGGTACACGTGGGCATGTTTGACAGAGATCTGAAGAAGTGCAGCTTGAAGAGGTACTTCTTTGAAAACATCACTGTGATGGTTAATTATGTGTCCACAAGGCTAGGCTATGGTGCCTGGTCGTTTGGTCAAACACTAGTCTAGAGGTTGCTGTGAAGATATTTTATAGATGTGACTGATATTTACTATCAGTTGACTTTAAGTAAAGTGGATTACCCTCAATAATGTCAGTGGGTTTTGTCCAATCAGTCAAAGGTCTTAAGAGCAAAAACCGAGGTTTCCTGGAAAAGAAGTAATTTCACCACAAGACTGTCGCATAGAAACGCTGCCTCAGTTTCCAGCCTGCTGGCCTACCCTACACATTTCAGATTTACCAGCCCCCACAATCATGTGAGTCAATTCCCTAAAACAAATGTCTGTATAGACCTTCCATTGGTTCTGTTTCTCAGAAGAACCCTGAGTGATACAATCACCAAGGCCATTTTTATCGGAAAATCAGTGGATTCTTTTTAGTCTTTGTCTTGTTTGCCATTCTGCAGGAGTATCTCCACTCTAACCATCCCAGCAATACAGCCTACAGAGAACACGGCGCCAAGCGAATGATCATTTTTAGTCACAATGACAAGAGTTTGGTATCTTTCAAAGTCCATAAATATCTCTATTTAGCTATCTTACCAATAACTCAGACTCAAAAATCACTCAACACTGAAATCTTTTTCTCCCATAAAAGGCTCTTTTTTGAGGTGCTGCTCCTGCAGTGCCCTATGCTGTTTTCACTGTAGAATCATCCTTTACTTCTCTAGTTCACTCCTCACACCCATTCTACAAATCCTATAACTCTTCCCTGGTAACTCTTCTCAGATGAAGCCCACCCCATGCATGCCTGTAGCCCAGCCCAGACTTTCTTCAAGTTTCTTCCAGCAGCTACCCTGCAAATCACTCTCAGACCAATCATTCCAAACAGGCTTTCCTTTATTACTTACCAACCACCTATAGCTTTTTCTATTAAAATTTAAATTCAAACTGCTAAGTCTGGCATTCAAGGCTCTCCACAAGGAATCCTGGCCAATGCTCCCAGGATGATCTCTACTACTTCTACCAGGAGCTGTCCACTCCACATGCCTTGGCCTCTCCAATCTCATCACCGCCTCTTGGGCCACCCTTTTCCGGTTCACTGATCCAGTTATTTCCCACCTTTCAAGTCTCAGGTCAAGTTCTAATTTCCGTAGCCATTCATAAGCTTAATGAAACTTCCTCTTTCAGAACTAGCGCTGGGACTATCTGGCTCATTCATTTGGTATTTAAGCATAAAATGCCTTGTATTATTAATAAATAGCAAACATAGGTGAAGACCTTTCTCTTCAATCATATTGAAAGCTGTCTGAGACAGGGACTATATTTTTTAAAAATAATTTAAGGAATGAAAGAAGGGAGGGAGGGAGACCCTAGATGGGAGAACTCCCTTTGTGCTCACGAGATGTGAGATGCAACTTGGCATGTGCACGTCTCCTATCCAAACGCTATACTTCTTATTTCAGCTGGTGGGAGTAATCAAGAGACATTTTAATAGAATGTGCTGTCCTGAGGACACATGGGTTTTCTAGACGTGGCTGATTTGTATTACATCCATTTTACCCACCCTGGGCACAGTCAGGGGACAAAGCAATGTTAACTAGCGTGCATGGGGATGCCCTGAAAAGCAGCACCAAGGCCGTTTTATTGGTAAACACAGTGGCCACTTTCCAGTCTTTATCCTATTTGCCAATTTGCAGTATCTGACACTGTTTACCACTCTCTTCACTTGAGACTTTTTCCTTTGTGTCTCCCACAACAGCAGCACGTCCTAACTCTCCTTCTACCTCTCTATATACTCCAGCCCAGTCTCCTTTAAGGGCTCCAATTTTTCCACCTATTTCTTAAATGATAAACTCTTAAGTGGGAGAGATCTCATCATGACCTCATTCCACAACCAGCTATGCTTTGATTTTTCCTAAAGCTCTCACTCCAGCTCAGACCTCTCTCCTGAGTGGAATACCGACGTGGCCAACTGGCTACTGGATATTTCCATATGGATGTCCCATATGCATCTAAAACTCAACAACTCCACATCAGACCTCAGCATCACCCCCTACCCAAACCTGCTCTTCCTTCTTTATTCTCTATCCCAATGGCTTGCACTATTATTCCCCAGAGCAAGGCCTGAGAATCATCCCACTTCTCTCTCCTCCGCACCCTGCCCCCAACATCTGGGCACACATTTCTGTCATTTCTCCCTCATAAACACCACCGGAATCTATCTCATTCTCTCCCTCTCTCCAGGCCATTCTGCTTCTCACTTAAATAAATTCAACAATACCTTAATCACCTTTCTCTTCCTATTTGTCCCACTCCTGTCCTTTATCAAGAGTGATCTTCCTAAGATGTTCCTCTGACATGATGCCCCCCTGCTTCAATCTGTCAAACTCTGCATACTTTTAGGATAATTACTTAGCATGGCATGCAAGGTCCTTCTCCAATCTCTGCTCTATTTACTTCTTAATCCCCTCCTTGAACTTTACATTTCAACCTTATTGAATATGCAGTTTCCCCAAATGCCATTCTTTCTTGTTCCTAAAGGCTTTGAAAATGCTAGCCTCCCTGAAAACACTGTACTGTTTAGGTTTTTTACTTCGCCCACTCCTTGACTTAGATCCAGAGGCATCCCTGACCCCCTCCCCACCAAATGTGGATTATTTACCCCCCTGCTGTTCTCCATATCCTGAGCATACTTCTTCTCACATCATAGTGCTACGTTTTTGTTTTATTTTGTTCCCACTAGGCTCTAGGGTCCTTGAAGAGAGTGACTATGTCTTACTTGCTATTTTGTCCCCATCGTATATAGCAGAGAGCAAGGCGCATATTAGGCACTCAGTGAATTTGATGAATGAATCAGTGAGTGAGGGCACTGTATTTTAAATAAATGTATGAACTAATTATTAATTATCCTTTAGAGTCTCTTCTTCCTCTATATCCTATGATTCCATCCTTTATTCATTTCCTTGGCCATAAACAAATATTTTCTAATAAAAAATTCTGGAGAAATAAAAGCTAGAGATGTATATATGTTATTTTTGAGATTGAAAATATTAGCCAATAAGAAAACAAGGAAAAGTTTTATTTAACTCTAAGAAAATCTTAGGAAAGCATGAGAACTTGTGAAAATAAAAAGTGTATTAAAAATATCATTCACAATGATTTTTTTAAAACCCATGAGAACATTTAGGTAACCTGAAACACTTTAGATTCCATGGCTTGATGTCTTTTAATTCCATCAAAGCAGCACTAAAGTTCATTTAATAACTAAAGGAGGAAATTCTTTCTATACTATACTAAAGGAGGAAACACTTTCTATACTATTCAATTCAGATCAAACAGGTCACTTCGTTAGCTTAGGCCAAATGCAGGCCAACTTCACGGTGTCCACAAAATCAGAAATTAAGCAGGAACCACTCTTTGTATAAGAGGAAACCATGGCATTCAGTAGCTGGTTTAGAATAACGTGGACGCAGAGGCCTTTCCTGCAATCATATGCTGCTGAAGATTATTGACTGCTTAGCCATTCACAAAGAAACAATAATGTACTCTGAAATCACTCATTCAACCTCGCCCAAAATACTAACATTCAAAATGTATCCACATTGCTCTCTAACAGACTTTGTTTTAGAGTGGCTTTCTTGCCTCTGGCTAGTTATTGCCTCACAAATCCACAGAAGTCATATAATTACTTCCCTAATTTGTCCCAGTAGATATTTACAGGTCTGCCTAGGCAGATGGCCCCAGGAATTCAGCAGCGTGACTCAGTTTTGATCACAAGAGAGTCAAGCAGGAAGGAGTGACAGGACACCTCGTTTGTTTGTAGACTGGATATTCAAAATGTCTGCAGGTGCCCCATCAGCCATCAACAGCAAAGATCTGAAAACTGAGAAGTTCCTCTTTAATAATTCTGCCTGCCTGGTGCTACTTGTTTTGTTTTTTATTTTTCAATCTAAAAAGAAACCCTTCTTAGCTCTCTCATATTTCATCTGCCCAGCATCTCTGGGGGAGAGACGATTCATCCCCGAACTCTCCCCTTTTTGCTTTACTGATGTTTCCCACCATAAGAATGGCAGTTGCTCACTTTTCAAACCTCATAAAAGTATTACTAAAAATTAAACTTTCACCTGAAACAACTGGGAATATGAAACAAGATAGATAACCAGAATTGTTCCTGGTTGAGGTCACCCTGGACCCAATATTGTTACAGATAAAAGGCGATGAAGTCACTTAGCAGCACAAGAAACAGGAAGGAGAAGAAAGAGAAAGCCGTACAGTGTCTGCTGGTGCTTAAAGATTTTATAAGTGCTTCGAGATAAAAAGCCCTCCTTATCAATGAGGTTATGAAAGTAAGCTGGAGGGCCTGGGGCCCATGGCCAGGCACGAATACCCTGCTCTTCTTAAAAACCACCCCCAACTTTTATGTTGTTCTTTAAAAAAAAAAAAAAAGACTCTTTTTTATTTCTTTTTTTGTTCAAGGATTCTAGTGATAATAGATTTAATGAATGTTTTTCGCTCTAAAATGTTACAATAAGACAGAGGTCACATTATTACCCAAGTGACATACTATGTACATCTCTCTAGGAATTTCTGGTTCTTTCTATTTCTTAAGGAATTATTTCCAGACAGGGCAGCAAAAACTGTCTGTTCACCAAATCCGTTTACCTTTTCTCCAGAGCCCACAGCTACATCTTGTGCCTCCTTTGCAGTTGGGTGTGAACACGTGACTTGACTCTTGCCAAAGGAATGTGGTCAAAAGAGATACAAACCATAAAATCTTGTACTTCTACTGCTGGCCAAAACAATCATCCTACCTGACCTTCCCCTCTCTTCCCTTATTTCTCTTACCTGATGGCTGTGTATCTACGCCCAGGGTAACGTCAGGACACACACAGGCAAGATGGCAGAGTCTCCATCCGCCTGAGTCCCTTCAAGAAGCATTGCCCTCACCATGGATAACAAATAAACTCCTATTGTGGTAAGCCGCTCACATCTCAGGGTTGGTCTGTTATAACAGCTAAAGTTATTATAAACAGATGGTATCCCGAAATAGACCACAAGAAAAAATAATGTTGCAAAGAAAAATATTGTCAACATTTTTGTAGGTCTATTTCCTTCTCCTCCTCCTTTTTTTTTTTTTTTTTTCAACTTTAACACTCTTATTTATATCAATTTGTGGGGTCTTTACCCATTATCTTTGCCCGTTTGAGAAATCCAAAGTTCTGTTTAACCCGGCATTAAATCTATGTAAACAATGTCAGAGGAAGTGTTGAAACAAATTGCCACCGAACAATGGTCTGAACAATGAAGTTCAAACTGCCATTGCATATCAAATATGGCAGCTTGAAGCTCAAAACAGAAGACATGAAAGACAATGGGGAATTCAGGCTATGTAAGAGTTATAGTTACACGTATTCTTTGTTCTGCCTTTTGTTCTAGGATACAAACCTGCGTGCAGGGTCCCAAAATGAACTACTCACCGGTGACAGCCTATGGTCATTCTATTATAACTCTGTCCTCAAACCACCTTTAAACACGAATTAGTTCTCCGGGTTTGCTTTGTGTGTGTCTTTGGTGTGTTATAGTTACTACATCTGAATGAATCTAGCCACCCTGGTATTTTGTAGTGATCTTGCTTCCTATAAGGTAAATGGTTTGCTCCCTCCATCCACAATAATACCCTATTATTATATTATTATGTTATGATTGTATTATTATGTATTATATTATAGAGAAATAACAGTCCCTACACATGCAAAAGCATGCTCTTTGAACCCAAATAGAAATTAAAATATTTTAATAATTAAGTAGGAATATAACAAAGAAGCAATTAAAGGAACATTTGTTGAAACAGTCCATGACAATTTTATATTCAGTTTTCTTGACTCAAGAACCAAAGATCGTATCTCCACACAGTTTACTTCTGTTAGATGAGAATTAGATGATTTATAAGTTTGTTTTGAGTAACTGGTAATATGAAAGAGCACATATATGGAAGAGCTACAGACAACTAAGAAAAGCTTAAATGAATCATAGATAAAAGAGAGAAGGATAAGATACAACAAAGAAGGTACTTGCAAAGGAGATGTTAACACTTAAACCTTACTTCTCTGAAAAACATCTTGTAGAAATATGAGGGGATGGGCACCTGGGTTCAGATGCTGGTTCTGCCTCCTGAGTACTTGGGCAAACTGTTTGACCTGCCCAACCCTCAGTTTCCTCCTCTGTAAAATGGGTGTAACAAATGTCTAGTTCACAGGACCGGTATGAGAACGGGTATGTAAAGTGACATGTGGTATGTAGTTACTATAAATTGTAGTTATTAGTATATCTGGAAAAGATTTACTATTGACTTAAAAGTCATATTGTTTTTTCAATATGAAGAAAAGATATCAGAGTTTCTCATCTAAAAGTTCTGCACGGATTTCTTTCCTAATTCATCTACCACACTGGCAGAAATTGCTTGTAAGCTTTACTTGGCTGAGTCTGCTCCATTCATCTGTCAACAAGATTCTGGGCTTCAAATCGAGTTGACAATCGTTGAAGGTGAATGCAGGCTGTCCGACAGCGTCGTATTTCACACTTCAGAGGGTTCTACGCTACCAACAATAACATCATATCTCTGTCAGTCAAGCACAATTATGGGGCTTGAGAGATTGAGACAAACAAAAGCCAGTTAAAGCGGGTCTCTGCAGTCTTTCCTGCCTACAGTTGTAGGACCTGTTTGATTCTGTTTCCTGTGAACATTAGAATGGCACCTCCTTCAGAGACAAAAGGACAGAGAAACCACATCCCCCGCTGACTCTAAAAAGATCAAAACTAGTGCAAAATTTGCCATATTTGAAAACTCTGAAGTCATCTTGTAAATTTTGATCATACCCTTTGCTTCTTGTTGAAACACAAATGTATTTTTTTAAGCTATAAAAATAGAAGGTACAATTTCATGCCATCTGGAGTCAGCCAATGCAACGGTCAGACAAATCATTCTAGCCAACACATCTGTGCCATCGAGTTAGGCGCTCAAAGCACTCGACGAGATTCCTTTAGAGCAATGTTTTATACACGTTACCTTTATGAGAAGGAAAATAGAAAAAAGTACCTGATAGTCACATAAAAATAAATTACATACATTATCATAAAATTACTTCACCGCAGCCTTTTATAGTGGAGATGCCTATGGTAGCAATATCTTTTTCTCAACATGGATAGGGCCGAGCAGTAAGCTGAACAGCTTCCTAAAGCGTAGATTGATATGTGGGATCTAACTCAAGCTGTATTTCAAGTTTTCAATTATAAGTGGCCTCAATATGCAAGATACAGAAACTGACAAAAGAAACACGTTAGCCACACATAATTCTAGCATGATATATCCAACTTTTCCAAAATATATCAAATGAAGATGCAAATGTAAGGTTGCTAAGTTAAATTTTATCATTAAGCTTTTTCTTTTTACTCTTACTTGAGAGTATTACTTTAGGAGGGCAATGAAAAAAGATGACTACCAGTGACAAAGAGATCTGCCATTGTCCCTCAGGCCGACCAAGCTTTCCTTTGTTCGCTTGTCTTAGTGAGTGTTCTAACGTTGCCTTTGGCACTATTGACCACACTTCACAACAAAGTGAAAGCGAATGTCAAGAAAACGCACATCAGGACACCAGGTTACACTTCACAATCTCTCTGTCCACCTGAAGCCACAGGACCACAGAAGGTCACAGCTAGAAGGACGTTCCAGGGATTTACTTGATACAGGTTCTGTGCCAAGGATTGCTCACCAGCAGTAAGACTACTTAACCGCGCAGATGACCATTGTTCCTCCATTTCATTTACAGAATGGAGGCAAGGGCAACTGCCGAGAAAACGGCAGCATAACCTCTGATATTTTATCCAATTTCTTAAGTGTGGAGAGAGTTAAATAATTTTTTTTTTAATTAGGGAAATAGAATTTCTCTAAAAATAAAATTACAGAAACTTTCAGTTCACAGAAAAGAAGTGGAATTAAAAAAGGACACATAAAATTAAATGATGCTAAAAATAGGAAGAGTATGGTCACTACAAGTTAAACTATCAAAAACTGGATATTGCATCTCAAGAAATATACCATTGATAAACCTGTTTAATCATGGTCTTGCCACTGTTCATTAATTTTTATTCAGATGCAAGAAATATAACGGAAATATCTTCTAAAGCCAGTTACTATAAAGCAAAATTTGATGAAAGGCAAATACCTCTTGAAAGTCATATATAGGCATTTATAAATTAGAGGCTCAAGAGGATTCCATTATAAGATATTTCACCCTTGATATGGGGTCCCAAGTACTATGGTAAGACTCCATTGTATTAGTAAAAATAGCATCATCAATATCTATTTTTTCTCTTTTACACAATCAATGGTTTTTTATCTTATCAAATGTGAGTGACTTGAATTACCTTTTAGTCAGTATGAAAACTCATGATTATACTTTATTTTTTGGATTGATGCAGTTCGCTAAACACATCATAACTTCTCTAAAATGCAGTTGAGACGGGGCAGTATTAACGCTTGCTTTATAAATTAGCCACTTTACATTTTTTGGTCACGCTTTTACTATGCGTAATTATTTATATCAAGGAATATGATTTGACCCATGGCCTGCCAAACCTGCGTGACCATGATCCATGTGATCACACACTTCTAATTCATAGGGAACAGGGATAATTGGTAAGCAGAAAGGGTTTAAAATCAGACATATCTGGTGGAATTCCAACTTTGCAAACCCTCTCTAGCAGGGCAACTGTTGATAATCAACCTTCATGAGCTTCCGTTTCCTCACCAACAATGGGAATGGTGACATCAGAGGAGTGCTGCGAGACAAAATGAAAGTATGTGTGTAAAGGGCCCAAAACACTACCTGCCATATACTAGCAGCTTAAAACATAGTCGTTCTCTTTTCTATTTATCTAATAAGTATGTAGAGAACCTGGACTAATAGACCCCGAGAAAGCAAGAGCTACACAGATGCCTAAATTTGTGAAGGACCAAAGAGGAAATACTAGAATCCTGAATGTCACCGTAAGGCGGAAATGAGATTTAACAACCTCTCGGCATGCCTGATACTTACATCCACAAAAAGGAGCCTTGAACACTCTCTTCTGGCTGTAATCTCCAGAGTTTCCTCTGGGTAGTAGTGGTTTGTTTCTAGTTTGAAAGACAGAGGCTTAAATATGAAGCCAAAGAGTAAGTGTCCTAGACCTGGGGCATGCCATCTGCCTAGCATTAAGCAAGAGCTGAAAGTCAGTTACAGAAGCAAAGTCATTTCTAACATGATTTATGTTCCATCCTTGAACGTGGCAGGAAGACTGCAAAAGATATTTGGAAGCCAATGCTTCCTCTGAATAAAGTAAACGAGTACATGCTAAGCCCCTCTCCCCGGACCATGCTGGCCTGTTAGATAAGTTGCCAATGTGGAGTCTGTGAATCTTGGAGCAAACTGGCTCTTCAGGATGAGAAAATATTTCAAGGCCAATGATCATGGCTACTGTAAATGCACAGTGCACAACACAAACACTGGGGTCAGACAACAGATATCCAGGATATTACTCAAAAACACATCTAGCTCAAAGCTGACAAGATAATCTGTTCCTGTGAGTGCAAAGCAGACTGGAATGCTGCAGCTATGACCCACTCAAGGAAAGGAAAAAGCAAGGGCATCTCTCCAGGGGCTCCATCTCAGGCTCTTCATGCAGGCAAAGCTCCAATAGACTTCAAAGGAGTATAGCCTGACGGGGGAGGACTGGACCAGGCCCATGGGGGTATCACTTCCAAGATCATGTTGCCATCTACATTTGGTGGACTGGCAAATGCAAATATTTCAGATACAAGTTTAAACAGATGAAAAAAGAAGTGTGAAATAGCTTGGAGATTTGCTTGCAAAAGAAACCTCAGAATTCCAGGAAAAGCATTTAATAGTAGGAGCTTCATAAGTTATTCCAAAACTCCCAAGAGAGTAATTGGTTTGTGATCGTATTAAAAATAAAGTTTTTTTAAATTGACGCGCATTACATTCCAACATGTACAAAATAGTTTACTTAAAAAATAATTTCCAGAAGTTAAGTATTCTTCAAAGATCAGTAACATTTTTCTAATTGGAATATAGACTATATTTTGATGTTTTAGCAAAGTGTTAACATACGTGATCCTGATTAATGTAGAAGAGCCCAAATGCAGCAAATATACTTACAGGAGGACCTGTGGTGGGGGTGGAGAGACAAGAAAAAGGGAGAGACGAATTAGTGAATACGCAAAATACTAAGATTAAATGAAAGATTGACATAATCATCAGCACAATACAAGGGACATAGAAGTCATTTAGATTTCAGTGGTTCTTAATCTTTTTTGGGGTCATGGACCCTTTGAGACCATATCAGAAAAACGCATTTACATCTTTCTGCATACAAAATTTTGCATAAAATTTCAAATAATATCAATTCCTTGATGCCTGTTTATGGATTACTGAGAGGTTCATATATCTTAAGAAAAGACTGCCTAATTTATATACCTAAATATTTAGATAAAATGTGAATCAGGAAGATCTTTGGTCACCCAGGACAGACCAGTTATAGAGAATTGATATACAACTTTCTTAAGTTTGGTAAAATGGCTAAATCAGAAATGTATCCCTTATTTGTTCTAAGAATGTTTTTCATTCAGTAGCATTGTCAATATATAAAAGACTACATCCTGATGTCTATATGTTTCTTTAAAACTATGTATTCTCATCAAAACACAGGCAAAATCTAAGAAAATTTCAATATTTTGCACACCATCAGCTTAATTAAAACACCAGTTTTAAGTAACCAGGAGGTTGGGAATTGACTTTTGTATCTTCTATAAAACTTTACAAAAGGGCAGCATTTTCACTGTTTTTTTCCAATCCCCTTTCTTTTGACACAAAGAACAATTCAGCGGTTATTTGACTCCACCAACATTTCATCATTTTTTTTCCTCAAAACAAACTTACAAAGCAGCTTCCATTATAAAACTTTGTACTTTGTGAAGGGCTATCCAAACCAGTTTCCATTATTTAGACTCAATGAGGCTTAAAGATAACTTTTGAGAATACTCTTAAAGGAATTAAGCAGATACACTGCCTAAATTATTGAATTTTCATAAATCCTTTTTACTTTGACATCTTTTTTCCAAAAGGAAGAGGAAATGAGACCAAAAAAACCAATCTGCTGTCTGCTCTTTTTGATAGGTTAGTATTTTTACTATTTGACACTTAGTAATTGGTTGTTTTTAATACTGATAAATACTTATAGAAAATACTGGAAAATAACAATTCTTAGCACACTAGAATCAAACCTTAAATTACCTTCTTCTTATCTTGACTTCTCATGGTTATTTACATTTTTGGAGTCTTAGACTTTATAAAGTAAAAAAGTAAGCAAACTCAGTCATTCGGATATCTTGGTTTCAAAAAATGTTTTATTTGACTTTTCTGCTTCCCTTTGTATGTAAGGATTTGGCCTGAAAGCCAAGACTCACTGAAGCGGGCGTCAGGACAACTGCTTGAGTTTCAAGTTCTGCTCATAAAAAAGTGCATGGCCTTGGCCGACCACCTGACTGCTCTGGGCCTCCATTTCCTCAACTACAAAATGAAAATGCTGGATTGATTGCCAAGGCTGCTGTCATCACTAAAATTCTAGGGTTATACCAGAGGAACACAAATTCTCAAATTTTGAAAAAAATGAGAGTAAAAGCATCACAAAATTGTACCAGTTGGATAAAATAACAATAAAGCTTTCCAAGACATGTGCCCCAGTGTCCCAAGACAGATGTTTTCACAGAGAACCTACATTCACTGACCACCTACAGAGAGGGAGGCAGGGGAGATGTTGCCACACTGCGTGCAGCTGAGAAATCCTCCAACGGACGCAGAAAGGACAGGCTTAACCTGATACAGTAAATAAGCCAAAACTGGGTGCCAGTGGTTATGAAACTGTAATTAATAATATTTTGCCAACTTCTCCTTCCTACAGTTTGATGGACGTAAGGAGAAGACAAAAAACATTCTAGGTCTAGCAGAGAAGATTTAAAGACACACAAGCACACACACGCAACCTCCAACTAGACAATCTAATCATTAATTAGGAGGAACAGATGCAGAAACCTAACCAGAACATGAATGACACAGAGCAGCTGAAAGAGACACTTACCAGATTCTCCTCTTCGGCCCCTCTTACCTCGTTTCCCCGGAGGGCCTGAAATACAAAGAATAAATTTTTGAATGTGATCTAACTTTTTTTTTCTGGTTCCAAAATGGCTAGTAAATAATTCCTATACATATTTTATCACTGTTTTTAACTCACAATTTCAAGAAAGGGACCACATATTTGTAAAGGCCAGCACTATCTTTGGTATTTCAACCTAACCCTTAAGCTTCACTTAATTATAAAAGCTACATGAGACCTCTAATCACCTAGTGTTACTTCAGAACACTAAAGATTCGGAATTTTTATTCATCCTGGCTCAATAGCATAAATAAAGAAAGGCTTGCTAAGCAAATTGGTGGTATTGAGATTTCATGTTTCTTAGGAAAATTTCTTTTCTGAAGGTTTCAGTATATTAATAATTAAAAGTCCTAAGTATAAACGACTATAGTTTCTCTTCAGTCAGGTCCATCATGATTCTCTCGAAAATATTTAGTTGGCAGTTAATTAAATGTATATATTAGTAATGGAAATAATCCTTACACATATTTCTATTTTATTAAATGTGAATATATATATATTGGAATTTCCCTAATTGAGAACCAGCTGAGTTAAAATCACATCCTTTTAATTAGAAAGTGTTTAGGTAGTAACTATAGGCCTCATTTGTCTAAGGGGCTAGCTCATTTCTTGTCATGCAATAAATATTTAGTCCTTACAATGATCCCACTACAAAAGTGGAGAAAAAACTCTTTTTTCAGTGTGTTGCCTACAAAGATCACAAAGCTGGTATGTATCAGACATAGCATGAGATTCTGGACATTCACGGCCATTATTTCAAGCCATTATTCTCAGCTATATAATTTCTGCCTTCATTCCCTTGGGTAGGAATAGCTCCCACTGAATTATGGTTCAGGCAAATAGAAGAGAATAATTAGCCCACAATGAGAACTGAGGTCTTATAATATTTGCTGGATGAAAGAGGCCAAGGAAAACACAGAACTGCCTGGCTTTAAAGAATGAGCTGCTAAGGTAGACTGATGACTTCCAAACTCTAGAAAGTTCAGGACACAAGCAGCACAGGCCTTAGCATCCAGCTGACTCTCAGTGTGATCCTGAGCCACCGATTTCCACATGGAAACACCATCACGAGAAATAAAAACATTGGTGGGCTAGTAAGTTTCCCCTCCAGCCATTCCACAGAATGTTTGGCCATCTGTGTTTTGTAAGAGGTTAAAAATAATTAAACAATAAAATTAGTTGAAAATATTAGGAGAAGCAGCTTTACAGCAGAGTCCAGAATGGTCATTAGAAATATTAGGTTTCTTTCTGTATTCTGGAATAAGGAAACATTTTAATCATAATTCAAGGTATTCTTGGCCAGATTGAAAGCAGGAGGAGAATCATATAAATAGGTAAATAAACCCAGTAGGACACTAATAGGTATGAAAATAATATATTTATATACTCTCTCAAACACACACATATATTGACATATTCTGATATTATACAATGTCCTTAAAAGTAGGAATCAGATTTTTTTCTATTACAAAATCACTTAAACTAAGAAGTATTTAGCAACTACTGTAACTTATGATGTCTGCAGTCTGCACAGTAGGGGTTATAGGGCCTGTATAAGATGTATACCTGCCATAAAGAGGCAAAGAAGTTGAGAAGATTAAAATATTACACATGAAAAATTGTTGGTAGCATGTTGTGAAGATGAACAATGAATTTATGCTCTGATTTGTTCCTTCTACTCAAAACACATGGTCAATTATAAAAAGAGAAAAGGTATTTAGAAGAATTTGTATACAAAAAAGAAATGGGCATGTCCACAGGCCAGAAATGGACCAAAAAGCAAAGTGGAGAGCAGTGATAAAACCATGAGCCTGCTGAACTCCAGTTCTAGAAGTAGGAATGGCGGCCACAAGTACTATTCCTGAAGAAGACACACACAAAAGTTCTCTAACCAGAGCCAGACTCACTTCTTCAAGCCAGCAGCTTAGAAGTGCTGAAGACCTTGGTCTCTGGCTTAGTGACTGAAGAATACAGACATGATCTCTCAGTCAGAAAAGGAAGTAAGGATCTGCTGGTTTGATGCCTAACTCTATGATATCCCCAACACAACTCAGAGACCGGAGTCCTGAAATGCCACTTTTAAGATTAGTCTTGTCTAGAAGGCTGGGGGGTCAGCTAAAGACCAACACAGAATGGTTAGGTAAAAAAGGGTGAGCACAGAGGAAAGAAAGGCAGACACACAGAGAGAAAACTACACCAATAATAATAATAATAATACCTACTACTCATACTGAGTATACAAACCAAAATTCTAAAACACACGAGGAAATCTAATGCTAAGAAAGGCAGCACTCACAAGAGGATCATGAATTCTGTCCAGGTATTAATTTTAAGAAATCATCAGACAAAGGTCAGTATGTTAATCATGCTTTAAGAGATAAATGAAGAAGTAACACTCATTAAAGAGCAAAGGATTTTAAATTTAAACAGCAAAGAAAAAAAGAACAAATGGACTTGAAAGAGAACCCTTAAGAAATCTTGAAAATGAAAAATACAGTCATTGAAATTTTTTTAAAAGATAAATTAATTAAATGCTAGCCTGGATATGGCTGAAGAGAAAATCGAGGTAAGAGATGCAGAACGCAGCCCAGAGAGACAGAGCCAATATCTGTTTATCTATATCTATCTATCTACCTACTATAGTCTGAATGATTGTGTACTCCCAAAATTCATATGTCAAAATTCTAACCCCCAAGGATGATGGTATGAGGAGGTGGGGTCTTTGGGAGGTGCTTAAGTCGTGAGGCTAGAACCCTCATGAATAGGATTCATGCTCTTATAAAAGAGAACCCAGAGAGCTCTCCAGCCCTTTTCACCATGTGAGGACACAGTGAGAAGGCACGAGCTATGACCCAGGAGGGCCCTCACCCAAAGGCGACCAGGCTGGTGCCTTGATCCTAGACCTCCAGCCTCCAGAACTCTGAAAAACTGTTTATAAGCCACCCAGTCTGTGATATTTTGTTAGAGAAACCAAACAGACTAAGACACTATTGATTGATCAATCGATCTATCTATAAGAGGCAAAATTTAACCATCGAAAGGAGAACCCAAAAAAAGTGATAGAGAAGCCTTTGTTTAACAGATAATAGATGAGAATTTTCCAGAATTGAATACAAGAGTCCTAAGATTGAACTCATACTCTGAGTGGCAAGTAAAAATAAATCACACTTAAACTTAGGAATATTCAAGGATAAAGAGAAAATGTTAGGACCTACCAGAGGGAAGACTACAGTGGGTGGTACTTAGACTGACCACTGTCTCACCCACAATGAAGGTGCCAGAAGGGCCCAGTCCTGAGTTTTATGACAAGTCTTAGAAGTCTATAATTATTATTTGTTTATTGGAATTAGTTTATTTGTCATCTTCCCCCTGAAGCATGTTCCTTTTAAATAGTAGAATTTATCAGACAAAAAGAATAAATTGCATAAATGTTTAAAAATTGTTTGAAATAATTTTTTAAAGATAGATTATGAAAAAGTGATCAAAGAAACAATAATATCTTTTGAAGAAATCAAAACATGAACATGTCTACCTTAAACATTCACTCAGAAGACTTCAAGAAATGAAACAAATGCTGCCGCGAAGCTGCTCGTTATGTTGAGAACTGAGAAGGAATAGGATCTAAGACAACGGAAAACTTGGCAAGACAGATATCTATTGAATATGATAAAGTTTTACAAAGAATGTAATAATATTTGAGAGAGAAAATGAAGCCAACTAAGTTATGAGAAGATGGGAATCTAAACTTTATAGGATTTACAAAGAAAACACTAGATTTGAGAAGAGCATGTTATAATTACTACAGGAAACAGAAGATTGGAGTGAGCATTATTCTGAGGTTAGTAAACTAATAAATTATACAAAACTCTCAGGAGGACTTAGATAAAGATATTTCTTACAAAGAGAATAAATAGAAGTTTTGAAGATGTCTACTGTGCAGATGAGAGTATTTGATATTGCTTCTGCATTTAAGGGCAAAATAATAGAAAATGGTACGGATGGGATGAATTTGACAATGGATAGCTGGCAAGTCACCAGAGTGAGAAGATGAGAAATCAAAAGAGACAAATGAGAGATGTTTCCCAAGCAAAACCAATGTGAACAATAGTTGGAAAAGATAGCGACCGTTTCCATTCCAAACTGAGCAGTCAAGTATCAGCCAGGCGTGAGCTGTAAGAACAAATACAGAAGCTGGAACCTGATTCTTATTCACTGAATTTGGCCAGATCCTTGCAGCAGAAATTCTCAGTGAATTCTATCAGCAGAAAGACATGACTCTGCAAAAGACAGTGGTTCAAGAATATGAATGGGAAGAGAAAAAGCAGAAGCTATCAGCAACAGAGGAAGTGAAAACTTATGAGCAGAGTATTCATGAAAGGAAGAATGAATTACAGAAAACAGAGGAAGGCTATAAAACCACATTGCTCTTCACGATAAGAAAATTCATGACAAGTGGTACTGTTCATGCTTCGAAAACAGTTTTTGCTTGAAAGATGATGCAAACTGTCAGCCTGAGAGAGTTATCAGTAAAAATTAGGCATAAGGGTAATGCTTTAAAGACTAGTGTTGACAAACCCAACTGCAGACAGACCCAGGTCATCAAACCACATCAGAGCCAGGTGTCTTAAGCCAGGCCAGCTCTTTTGGCCCACAACTAATATTGTTGGAACACTCTACTCCTCACTAATGATGAACACACCTGTGATAAGGCTCTTCTCTAAGGTTAGATACGTGCTTAGAAGTAAACATATGCCTTACACGGGCCTTCCTGTGGTCTTGGGGGTGGTTGTTATTGCAAATATCTGGATTACCTTATCTGGCTTATCAGATAAATTACCGAAACCTATCAATTCTACTCCTATTACTTGAATCTGTTCACTTCTCTCCACTCCTATAAGTATTTCAAGGCTGAGCTTAAATGTAACCTTTCTGGGTACTCTGAAAAGAGATTTTTTTTACTGGAATTTTATTTATATTTTTAAAACATTTTTACCTCTTATAAACACTTACAATTAAACACACACAAAGCATTCAAGAAAGCTTCAAAATTCATAATCAGCTGGGTGTTTTGTTTTGTTATTACCTCATGCTTCCTATTTCAACACACATTTCTGGTTTTGTCTGCTTTTTGGAGATCAGAAATCATGTGGATAGAAACAAAGAGAAGAAATCAACTTAAAATGGATTAAAGACTTAAACATAAGAAGTGAAACCATAAAACTCCTAGAAGAAAGCATAGGGAAAAAAGTCCTTGACAGTGGTCTTGCCAATGACTTTTTGGATATGACACCAAAAGCACAGTAACTAAAGCAAATGTAAACAAGTAGAACCACATCAAATTAAAAAGCTTCTGCATAGCAAAGGAAATCATCAACAAAATTAAACAAACTTACAGAATGGGAGAAAGTATTTGCAAAGTATATATCTGATAAGGAGTTAATATCTAAAATATATGAAGAACTCATAAACTCAATAGCAAAGAAACAAATAACTGGATTTAAAAATGGGCAAAGGATCTGAATACATATTTCCACAAAGAAGACATCCAAATGGCCAACAGTTGTGCGAAAAAGTGCTCAACATCACTAACCATCAGAGAAATACAAATCAAAACCACAATGAGGTATTACCTCACACCTGTTAGAATGGTTGTTACCAAAAAACAAAAGACAACAAGTGTAGGTGAGGGTGTGGAGAAAAGAGAACTCTAGTACACTGTTGCTGGGAATGTAAATTAGTGCAGCCACTATGGAAAACAGTATGAAGGTTCCTCAAAAAATTAAAATTAGAAATACCATATGATCTAGCACTTCTGGGCATTTATCCAAAGGAATTCACATCAGGACCTCGAAGAGATACCTGCACTCCCATGCTCATTGCAGCATTATTCACAATAGCCAAGACATGGAAATGGCCATCCACGATGAATGGATAAAGTAAATGTGGTATATAGATACAATGGAATATTATTCAGCCTTAAAAAAGAAGGAAATCCTGACATTTGCAACAACATGGATGGACCTAGAGGATATTATGCTAAGTGAAATAAGCCAGACACAAAAAGACAAACGCTATATGATCTGATTTATATGTGGAATCTAAAATAGCCAAATTCAGAGAAGTAGAGAATAGAATGGTCACTACCAGGGGCTGGGGGAAGGGGGAAATGGGGAGGTGATGATCACATGGTACAAAGGTTCAGTTATAAAAGATAAATTCTGGAGCTCTGCCACACAGCATAACGCCTATAGCTCACAATACTGCGCTGTACACTGAAAATTTGCTAAGAGGATAGATCTTATGTTAGGTTTTCTTACTTCCAAATAATAATAATAATGATAATAAAAGGAGCAGGAGGAAACTTTGGGAGGTGATGGATATGTCTATGGCCTTAATGATAGAGATGGTTTCATGGATGTATACTTATCCCCAAACTCATCAAGTTGCATATATTAAATATGTACAGCTTTATACATGTCAACTATACTTCAATAAAGTGGTTTTAAAAAAAAGAAACATAGTGAAGGCTCATGGCCTAGGTGATTGGGCTTACATGTGTTGTTATAAAAACCTGAGAACAGGGAGAAACGTAGCCACTTTGTTGCCAGTATGACCTAATGGTCACTAATGACCTGGGTCATTTGAGAATTAATTCCTGACTGAATTTCCCTGAAAGAAGTAAAGAATGCATATAAAGGCGCAAAATGGGAGCTCAATAAATATCAGCTTCCTCTTTTGCTCTATTCATATTTTCTTTTTGTATTTAGTCAATAGTGATAATGTATTCGAGTATTTGACAAGAAATGCTGAATATGGATGTGAATAAGATTGTGAGAGATTAACATTACCTTCCAATTGTAACAGTCAAAGAGGCAGTTTAGTATAAAGAAAAGAATATGGAAGTGTTAAAAGAATTACAGGTTTTCACTACTGTGTAAATTAAGCTAACTTCCAATTATCCTCTTTGATTTTTGTCTGCTAAAAGATCTAATAAATGAAAATACCCTACCACATTTATATGATTATTGTGAGGATGAAAATTGTAAAGTGCTACATACGTATGTTAAATGACTGTTTCCTTCATCTCTCATTAAGGCATTGATGCTTAGTAAACTATTTCCTTGTCATATTACTGTCATATTCCTCAATAAAAATAGTAAGACTTCTAAACAGTTTGACACATTCTAATAAAAAGCTGAAACGTCTTGGTTTCCAAAAAGCAAAGATCCAGAATTCTGTTGGCAGAAACACAGAAAACGTTAAGGCAAAGGAAAGAGCAGGAGATAGAACCTGTGGTCAGCGAGGGCAAGAGTGAATGAGAAGCAGCGGGCAGATGGAGAAGACCCCTGTGCAGATGCACGCTGCGGGACGGAGGCCAAGAGGAGAAATGTGTGCAAACCTAGGACGCCCCTCCACCCCAACCCATCCAGGAATAGGTCTCCAACAGCTGCACACGGCTCCTGGGAGGGAGGGGTCAGACTGGGCACAGAGGAGATCATCCTTTCTGAGCCACCATCCCCAATCCTCCAGCTACTCTCCGAAGACTAAACCAGGTTTACCTTCAGATCTTCCGGATTAACCTTACGAGAAGGCAGAGGTTAATTTCAGAGCCTTCCCCAAGTCCGCCCACCTGCCTGCCTGCTTAATGCCTGAAATTCTTTTAACATGGACCAAAGCCTTTTATTCCACAGTTAAAAGTAGAAGGCTTAAACAGCAAATACCTGGTAGAAGTAGAATGGTAGCTAATTTTTTTTTTTTTCCTTACTCATAAAATGTCTTCCACTACAAAATACCCAGCAGGCTATACAGCCCAAAAGTTTCCACACTGGGCTTCATACGGGACTCTCAGAGGAGCCCCTATTTGCCATATTGAATTGCAGCCACTTGCAGTCAAAGTTCGTTGGCTAAAGTAAGTTTATAACCAATGATTCACATCCCTGCAAAGATAACATTGAGGCCAAGAGGGATGAAAATAACCCTCAGAGGGTCCCCTGCACAGCAGATACCAGCTTCCTGGTTCCACACACAGTGCTCTGCAACTTACCACGCTCCCTCTCATTTTCCAACCCAGGCTCCACAGTCTGAGCTGGACACAACCAGCCCAAGCTTTCCAGACTGCTGCACTTGGTCAACGGCCTGCCTCCTATTTCTATACAATGGCTACTTGGTCAGATGGATGACTGCTACTTGCTACAGTCTCCCACTGGACTGTAGGCTCTGGAGGGTAGGGACTCTCCTGCTCATCCTTCTATCTCTAGCAACTGGCGTGGGCTTGATCACCCCATGCCCTTAAAGGAACACTGCCCTCGGGCTCTTTGATGCGTGTCAACACTATTTCATACCATGTTAACTTTCGAAAGAAATAACTTTCTTTATTCGGGAGATTTATTTCCCAAGATATTTTAATCAGCATGTACTCCACTAAATGTAACATAGGCTTCTTTGTCTTAAATATCTTTTCTGCGTATGTATTTGTTTCAAACCTCAAGTTTCTAATCTCCATGGAATGTCAGTTTATGAAAGTTAATCATAATAAATAATAGGTAATAATTTAAGTTTACAATAGCCAAGCTCCATAACTCTCACTATAGAGTATTATTCAGATATAGTTTTTATTTTAAAGGCAATGCGTTCAATTGAAAAGTTGTAAAAGTATTCCTCCTTTATGTTACTAAAGTGGTAAAAAATGTAAAACTTAATAGTTGTTATTAAAAATAGTTCATTAGCATTTTAGTTATAAACAACAAAAGTAAAGTTGTTAAATTTTTATTTTCGTATCCTAACCAGGCCATGTCATAATTTTAATAAGGCTATGAATACCTATAATGTACTGGCCCCCTAACATAAGTAATTAGACTTGTTTTGTCAAATTCCTAGAGGGAATTTTAAAAATCAAATAAAATACCAAATCATTAAAGTAATTTTATGAATACTCCTTTCATAAATATGCATTTTTCTAGCTTTTATACCAGGGACTTTTTGATAATTTCAAGCAAAATTTATGAAACAGAAAGTATGTAGAGAAATTATGTCCAATGAATGGAGATAATGTGACTCACGGAAGGTATAACGAGAGAGAAAGAGAGAAAAGAACTCACTTCAGTGGCTTATAATTGGAGCGCACCAACAGTGTGCACATTGGCCACCTTAAGCCAACTGGGTGGATATATGGATGTGTGCACTGGTTTAAATGTAAAATGCAGTGCTTCCTTGGGATAGTAGCCAAAATGGTTTAAAAAGCACTGGTTTAGAAGAAAATAGGCTCGTTATTCCAGACTACGCTTCTCATTAGGAGAGTTCTTAAGCAGCAAGCCACGCCTTTCTGGCAAAGTATGTTATCTTTCTCCCGAAGTACATTGAGAGCAGGACTCTTGTTTTATCTACTTCTATATTTTTCCAGTTTTAATGATTTCTATTGAAGTACTTAAAATAAATACAAGTAACTTCCATCAGAATTGCAGTGACTCTAATTCTCAACACTACTTGATCATTAGAGTTATTTTTAAATTGGGTGAGTTCCTATTCCTCGCGGAGAGAGGCCACTGGGCCAAAAGTGCCTTCGAAACCTTCTTCCCAGTTATCTCCATGTTAGTTCAGTTCTAGCTGGTGCTAGGTTTAAATGAAGCATTTCAAGTTTACCCAAGATTTCACTGATATTTCTAAATTTTGTAACTATGGAAAAACGATGATATTTACAAGAAAACTGGAGTCTCTCCAAGAACATACTGGAAAACTACTGCACTTAAACAATAAGACAAGGGGGTTTCCCAATCGAGTGCAAGGAAATATTTTCTGGGATTTATGTAAATTCTGTGTTTCCGGAAATGGAATTCCAGCAAATGAGGAGTTGTCTTTATTGCTGTTTTCAATATTTAGATAATAAATATAGAATATTCAACAGAAACTGTTGACGACTACAAACAGCCCGGTGTTGCCGGTCATTGACTTTAATGAGGTCTGATGTGGCACAGTTGTTATTTCTATCATTCTTCTCCCACACATAACGTGTTTCATTATTGTGGTACTAGAATGTTTAACCCATGATCCTACAGGGGATTTGTCATGACAGCTTTCTTTATTTCTACTTGCAGGGGCGGGGGCTGCAAGATGTCAGAGTAGGGGTTGGGAAACAGGAAGGATGTGTTTCTCCATGAGATTGTATGCTATACAATAAGAGTGGTTATTATATGTACAATGTAATATATTAATGTGAAAAAAGAAGTTTAATTCCCCAGTTTGCAGAAAATTTTAAATGAGCCTTCTAGATTCCGTGTCTCTAATGGAATGTAGAGTGCTAAACAGCTCTTTGAAAGATAAAGAGAATTTTTAAACTAACAGAAAAAAATAACAAGATCAATGGTTGAATGTAGTTTGCCACGTTCTCAATAAATTAAAAAATGTTAATTTTTAATTTATCAGAGATTGAAACAATTTTCCTTATAGGAAATGTGGGGAAAGTGGGCCAATGGTAACTGGATTTGTTTTCCTTAATGGCTGTGCAATATCTCAAGCTTTTGCCAAATTGCTGACAGATGAGTTGAACACAGCAGCACCTCATACACCATTCCACACACGTAAATGGCCCACATGTCTTTAAGCTGGTGCTAAATTAATTATTAAGCCTGTGTTTTGCCAAAATTAGTCACCAATAGGAAAAATAATCATAACAGGACTGGTTTGACACTGAAAATTAGTGAAAGAAAATGAGAAAACAAAAAGTGCAGGTGAAACCATCCAAAGAGGATAGGATCCTTCAGAGGGAAGGGCAAGGCAGGAGTCGAGACCTGAGGGAACAACAGGCAGGCCTGAGTGTGTCATTGTGGCACGAGGGCGGGAGGGAGAGGAGAAGAGGCTGTCCCTGGAAGTCAGAGAACCTGATGGCCCCACAGAGTCATGGCAGAAAAACACAAAATACGAGGACATAATAAAAGAGATAAGGATGATGGTTAATATTTGTGAGTGCTCATCACCCATCTGGCACTGGGCTAAGCACCTCCATGCATCGTTTCTTTTCCTTACACTAGGTGTGTGATCTCAATACAGTTCTGTAAGGTGATGATTAGATAGGTTAAGTGACTTGCTCAATGTCACACATCTAGCAAGTGGTGGGTTGGGGATTTATACCCAGACAGTCTGACTCCTGAATTGTAAAGTCTAAAACTAAAGATGTGCTCATTTACGGAGCACAGAGTGGATCCCTCTGTTTCCTGGTACACACACACAGAACTACCATTAAGCGAAAGAGAAGCTGTAAATAAACCTTGAAAGAATAGGTTCAGGAGTATTTCTGAAGGCCTCTGTTTACGATTCTAACTTATAGGCTTACTTTTAGCTTCTCATTTTAAATGTAAAATAATCACAAGAAATTACTGGCCAAAAGTTAATTAACTTTTATTTTACAAAGCTAAAAAGGGGCCATTCTCTCTTCATACACTGAAAACACTCATGGTCCCCCAGGGATGTGTGATTCACACATATTGTGTACACACTCAGTTAACCTACTCTTACATGCTGCACCCCAGTTTTGTTTTTTGAAATTTTATTGATGGTAAGAACACTTAACATGAGAACTATCCTCCCAACAAATTTTAAGTGAACAATACAGTACTGTTAACTGTAGCATGCACACCAGTTTTAACAAGTCTGTTACATATAAGTATACAGAACAAGCCAAAAAGAAAAACACTGATCTTTCAGAAATGAGGTATAGTGTCTGTTTTGTTCACTATTGTACTCTCAGTACCTGGTAAAAAATTAAATGTTAGTTAAATAGATGACTATTTTTTAAAAAGCTGAAATAATAACAACAATTTTGTAGTATTTCTTCTGGTTAAGAAACAAAAACAGCAGAGTACTATTTTTGAAATCAGCTTATTAAAAACAAGACAACAGGCCCCAAATGGAGTCGCTTATGCTAAGCCCCATGTCACGAAACAGAGGCTTGACTTGATTACAGTTTTGGCCCTCCCAGAAATGGAATCCTAAACCAGTCACTCAGCAATCACCTGATCAGCACTAGTTAAGTAACCTGGCTGATAGAACCCTGCCATCCCCTGAAGGAAAGTGACCTTGCTGTAACCAACCCGCTTTTTCCCCCAGCAGAACTTCCTTGTTCCTGCTCCCTTCTGCTTATAAGAGTCTTTCATTTTGCACAGCTCCTCAAAGCTCCTTTCTGCCTGCTGGAATGGATGTTGACTGATTCATGAATCATTGAATAAAGCCAATAAGATCTTAAAATTTACTCAGTTAATTTTGTTTTGTAACAAGCCATAGGGACATATGTTTGAAGCTGACTCTCAACACCCTAGCTGTGTGACTTTGGGCAGATTAACCTTGTAGAATCTGTCTCTTCATCTACAAAATGCAGGCTACCTGAGATAGTTTGGATCTTTGCTCCTCGGCTTTGAATTCTTCCTAGTCTCTCTCAAGTCCATCTGCATACAAGTACTAGGGTAGTCGTTTTAATATATTGTCATTATGCAATCCCCCTGATGAATAAGCTTCCACATAAATAGGGAGAAAGTACTTCTTGGTCCAACAGACAAGATTTTCCCACTAGGAAAACCTCACCCCACTATTTCTCAACCCCAAGTCTCCAGGCCACGTAAGAGTCTCTTTTTCCTAAGCCGTGGTCTTTCATCATTCTTGTCCTCTCCTGGCTTAAATTTAATTTCAAGAAGATAGGATAGAGAAGTGACAAGCCTTTCTTGCCATGCATTTGGCACATTTTCTCCACCAATCTTTTTTCCCAACATATTCATGAATTGATTCTGCTGTGATATAAACTCTGCCTTCTTGCAGAATAGCACTACCAGCTTAATAAACATTTTAAGAGATTTGTTAAGTAAAAGTCCACCATTCTCTTTTACCAAATAGAAATGACATTTCATACTTTAAATCATAGTTTAGACAGAGCTGTTATTTGCCTATATAAGGAACTAATTTTCTCAATGCCATGATGTATTCGAAATGTCATATGTATGAAAAGTGCCTTACAAAATGTCAAATTATCTTATTAAACTAACTGAGAACAAAACGCAATGCAGGTTAGGATAATAGTTGGCCTCTCATAGCAATGCTAATATAGGTGATCTTCACCAGAAAATCAAGTCCCATTTGGTCATTAAAAAAGATACCTGGAATCTCCTTACCACCCCACAGAATTTCATTGCCGCCTTCTAAATAAACACAGTTGTTTCCTTACAGTTAAATCTCAGATTTATCCTGACAGGCAAATTCCCTAGAACACAAAAACATTGTGAGTAGATTTCTATGGATAAACTATTTCCCCATATGATTTCACAATAATGCTGGCACTTTACCGCTGCTATATCCATCACACAGCAAGCACACATTTTCCAATGAAACCATAGAAGGGCCAATCCAAGACATACGGTTCTAACTTTGGAAGTCAAGTTTCCTTTCTATGTTTTATAGGAACTAATACAAAGTTAAAAAAAAAAAAAAAGAAAGGCTTTTATTTCTGTAGACACACACTCTCAGAGCCTTAAATAATAAGGGAAGCATACACCACAATCTAATTGGCTTTCTATCTGGCATCTTTTGTTCTAACCAAGATGGAACTTCAAAGCACAGCAATGTTTGGATGTGTGTCAGGCCAATAAGCAACATGTCCAAGGCCTAACTACAAGTGCCAATCACCTTTAAGGGACTTATGAAAGCCCCTGGTAAGGCAGCCCAGGAGCTCTGGACCTAACTACCAGGGGTGAAAGTTCAAGAGTTACAACTTTAGGTTATGAAGGAGACAGTAATTTCCAAGTAGAATTTGAGTTCTTTGATTTTGCAACTTGCTCTCATAAGAGCTTTTCACAAAAATAGAAACAGTTTAAAACGGGCATTTTATTATGATACTAGGTAGCACTGGAGGGAAAATCTTCAAGGGAAATATTAACTCTGGTAAATATAGAAGGAACTGTGATGCTCAGAAACGGAATTGGTACGATGAAATCCATTTTATGCTCCTTAGTAAAATGACATATTCTTCATGTATCGATAAGTGGGCTCATTAGGTATCTTTCAAAACATAAAAGAAGGTGTCTTGAATAAGACAATTGTATTATATAAGTAAAATAAATTTCTTAGACAAAGAGCTTTGTGTAAAATGTTCAATAGAATAAATTTTCATTCAGTTATTCTCCATATCTATATTTGAGTGTGAACAAAAATGAGGAAATCAGGATCTTAATCCATTTTGACACTAGCTATATTCCATCCACATGCATATTTGTGAGTACGTATGACTTAATCAGGTCATACATCATTAATCATTCTCCATATTCAGCCTCCTCACTACACAATCATTATTAAGAAATTCTTAAGTTCTACTGGTAAGCTTTGAAGTTAGTTGTTAATATTCAGCATGAAAAAGGATTCCTATAACTAAATCACCTAGATACCTAATTGAATTAGATTGTTCTCTGAATGTATCTAAACCAGTTGTTGATTTTTAAAATATTTTAAGTCAAAGAATAGGCAAGAATGCCCTATGCTATCAACAGTGCGTATGGATGGTTTCTCTCTGAAAAGATCTCATGATCTTGTTGGACACACAAGGCCTAAAACAAAAACAAGTAAAGGACAATATTTGCCAGCATATAACACAGTGTTATACTATACATGCCACTGATTCTACCACAGAAGCTCAGAGAAGAGAATTGGGAGAAGATTCTCAGAGAGGTGAAACTTTAGCTTGCCATAAAAGGGTAGGTAAGAAGAGGATGAGGCAGGATATGGAGTAAGGCACGAACAAGCACAGCCAGCCATGTGCACTGCAACTAACCATGAGACAAGCTGCATGGGAGCAGAAATTTTTGTTTGAAACAAGATTGGATAAGTAAGTTGGGTCTAGATAAGAGAAGGCCTCAAATGGCAGGAGAAGAAGTTAGGAAGTTCTTCAATGGGTAATAGGAAGCCACTGTAGATCGAGAAGTAAGATAAGGACATGAAGAAAGTGGTATTTTGGGAGCACTAACCCGGCAGAAGTTAGCAAAGTCAATCACAAATCTCCTACAAAAGTTAAGGCATAAAGTGATAGAAAACATAGTGGCAATGGGGACAAAAATTAGATACTGAAAGTAATTTTGATAAGAAGAATCAAACCTGGAGGCTTAATTGGATGGAGAGGATGAACAGCCAAGGTTGAAAGTTAAAGATGACTCCAAAGATGGGAGCCTTATAGAACAAAAACTTGGTGGGACTATTTATATATTTTGGGTAGATAAAACAAAATGCCCCTCTATCATTAATATAACACTCAGATGTCAACCTTGAGCCTTGGAAATGGTATCAGAATATTGGCATGTTAATAGGAATTAGATTCTCTGCAGAGTCTGCATTTCTTCAGACCTTTAACAATTGAAGGTGCAAGCCCCAAAACGTGGAAAACATTGCTCTTGTATTTGGAGATCTATAGCATTCAAGGTCAGTTTCACAGACATAATCAAAAAGTTCCGCCCAAGTAAAATGGATGAAACTTGGTGATGATATTACAGAACCTGTAACAACAAATCACAAAGCTGAGGCCAGAACTATTAGGGTAATTTACATCTTTCTATTGATTTCCTTTATAATCTGTGAAATACTTTCCAATATTTCCACTCGCATACAGTGAGTTAATTCAAGAATTCCATCAGTGGAATATTGATTTGAATCATCCCTGAAATAAAGAGATGGCAGGATCCATGGTTTGAGAAACAGAGAAATCCTAAGCTTTATTGTCAAGTTTTTTAGAATCTTAGACTTATGTGTAAAATGAAAAGATTGTACTAGAGCACCTTCAAACAATATGCATCTATGAGCAGCAAAAGAAAATAATTCACTTCCTAACAAATGGCCACACCTGCTCTCTGGTACCTACAAAATTAGTAACTCTAGGTCCACAAAAGTAAATACTAGAATGCTAGTCAAGTCTGTTGATTTCCCACCAAATAGGCAGGCACATCATTAAGTGGGTAGAATATCACAGCTACTGCCATATTTTCCTGTATCAAGCGTGGAGGTCCTGCCTTGAGGAGGTAGAAAAGGCAGAGCCAGAGCAATGGGGTATCTAAAGCAATGGCAGGGAGGTCAGCCAGAGCCCACAGTTCTTTGGCTTTTCAGAACTGTGGCAAGAACTAGGCAGTGGCAATGAATGACAGCAATGAGGTCTGCCTCTGCCGGGCTCATCTAGCCCCTAGAACTGATGGCTGCAGCTGAGAAATTCCATCGGGATTGAGGAGGGGAAGTGCCCAGGGCATGATGCAGGCACACAAATCCCTCTGGAGTCATAACCATTCGGCCTGAGTACACACAATCGTGAAGCGCAGTTGTTTGATCTTGCTACACATTCTGCCTCCCTCGGGAAGAAATGTTCGGAAGTAGGAACGCTTCCATTCAGTTGCGTCTCAAATTGGAATAAATGAAGACCCAGTCTTTGTTCAGCTTTGTCAATTACAATCTTACCATAGAAGTTCTACATTCTAGAAGAATGCAGACAATCGTCTTCTACATAAACATTTTGTCATATTTGTTGTGCTATAAAACACTGATGCAATAACCAAATAATGTCAAATGGCTTGTAAATACCTTTTCTGTGCTTTGTAGAAGTGTGTACGTGTTTCAAGAGTAAGTTTCTTCTCAATTTGATTCCTTACTTCTATCCTATTGGGTGAAATAACCAATAATATCTAATACTAATCAAGAGGAAATCTTAAAAAGATAACTGCTGAATAACCTCTATTTTTATTTAAAGACTATCTCTAGTTTGGTCATTAAGCCTAGATTTTTGAGCCAAGATTGACAAGGCCTTCTTTATGACAACAGATTAAAGTATTCACCGTATGGCAAGGTTTTCATTTCACTACAGCAACCAATGATGAAATGCAATATGGTCAGATTAAAGGTGGTATATAACTACCCTTTTGTAATAGTAATATCTTTGGTGAACCCACACATGTTATCAGTCATTTAAATCCAGAACCTCAAGCTGAACAGAATCCCATCAAAGTCTTTGCATGTCCCACCTGCCCTAGGGTGACACATACATCATTTGAAGCAAAGCTTAGTGACAGCTGCAGAAATGTACTCAATGAATTTAAAATAGACAGCAATCTAGAATAATAGTGATGGAAATATCTGGACGTTCACTTTTAAATGAACTGTAACACTCCAAATTCAGAGCTCATTTGCAGCTGGTACACATTGGCACTGCCACACTGGTTATTAGCCAGTTTTGAAGGCACCCAGTCCCCCGACCCAAGCACCTCTCCACTTAACACCCTGTCCATCCTAGACTCTTCCTTGAAGCCCCTGTCGATCTCCACACAGAATAGGTACTAAAGGAGGAGAGTCCTGGCCCGGCAGGAGATCTCTCACTCTATTCCAGTATTGAGGCTGGTGTCCATTCTGATTTGTTGGTGCCTCCATCATACTGCTTGATCAATATTTTGAATACCACCCTGCCCACCTCTATCATCATTATAGCACTTATCATGCTGTATTGCAATTATTCCTGTACAAGTCAGCTTCTGCCTACTCAAGTTCTTGAAGGCAGGGAATCAGTCTAATTGATCTTTGAGCCCTAGTGCCTAGGACAATAATACAGTATTAATAGACGTTTGGTGAATCTATGAATGAATGAGCTATAAAATTCAAATTTCATCACGTCACTTTGATAGTATAACATTGGCAATAAAATTATTCTCACTTTTGCACAGTATTTGTGATTTCTTATAAGGATTTTCCTACAGACACACGTGGCCGTTAAACTTTCTTTGGCTTTTACAGAGTAAAGATGAACTACAGATCCCAAGAGATCCCTCCTTTGAGTTAGTTATGCTTTTTATCTTACTCCTGCAACTTTCCAGGACGAGTAGTAAGGTTTATAAGAGACCATCGTATGAGCATGAAAACATAAAAAATGTTTTGCAGATCTCTTTGACTTGACTCACTGTAGAAAGCGTCTTTAGAACTCGCGTTCTTCAAACGTGCACAGGTTTTGAATGTGAGCGGTTCCTGAGGGCCTCCGTCGTGCCCCTGGCCCCTCTCCCCTGCTTTACTGAGCAGCCTCAGCATCTAAACACAGTGTAAGTCTTTGACTTTCAGGGGAAGAAAAATACTGAAAATGTTTTTATCTCCATAGCATTCTATAATTAGAGTTACAGAATGTTTTTTTAATGCTTTGGTGCCAGACAGGAACCCAAATTTTGTTTCATTGCCTTGGGGACCATTTAGGATAGAAGGAAGCACGGTGGAAAAACCTCTTCACAGAGGAATATATTCTCCACCTCCTAGTGAGCAGTTTTTGTTTTCTTTTCTAGGGAGTAGTTGATGTGCTATGTTTAGGCCACACATGAAAGTAATATCTCCCTCCTGAGACTGACTTTGGCTTATGCTGAGTTCTTGGGGCCAAGATTATGGTAATGATTTAAGGAGGGAAAGCAGCAAAATGGAGTAGGAGGAAAAGATGGAAGAAAAGGGATTAGAGAGGTGAAGTTTTTTCCCCAACCTAATTCAACACAATTAAAGTATGTCTTAGGGAATTGGGAGGAGAGTCAGTTCTCAAATAAAACCAAAGATACTGAGATAGCGTCTTCATTATGCGGATGACACTGTGTATTCTTCAGCCTGATACACCAAAGGAATGTCAGAGTCCAATAATAATCTAAAACCAAAAACTTGTCTTCTAAGTTTAGGTGCTATTCTACGAAATACCCAGAAGTCTACTGGGGCACGTGCCGTTGCTTTCGGTGGCTCTTCCAAGGCCAGCTGTGCATATCTTCAGTAGCTTGGAAGCTGGCCAGTGCAGTAAGCCCCATGCTGGACTTGGGAAACTAATCCCTTCTATTATTGCCTTTTCACAGGTGGAACACCTGCCCTTTTCTTTTATCAAGGTCTTCCTAATGACATATTAAAGGCTCCCCAAACTCAACATAACATTTGGATCATTATATTTGAATGAAAAGATAAATGCAATGAAGCAACACTAGTAATGGGTAAGTAGGATATTTAGTCTAAGAGTCCTGTGCACATGTAACAGATTTATCATTTTTGACAGCCAGACTGAAAGGCGGAGGGGGGAAGAGTGAGAGGCAGGAAAGGAGGAAGGAAGAACAGTAGAAAGGAAGGAAGGAAAGATGGATGAGGACACTTTGTGCAAACCAAAGCAAGCACACTTTCTGGGTTCCATGCAAATGAAATATTCATACATACTTATGGCTTTATTTTCTTTTCTGGTGGAAAAAAACAAGAGAACTGGGATTGTCTAGGAGATATTAAAGCTCCTGGCTTCTAAACATTTGAAAACTCGTTTTATTTATTTGTTTATAAAATAGGCATAATGCTACTTACCTTAAAGAACTACATTTTAAAAGACGCAATTTTAAAAAATAAAAGAAAGCTAACTGTATAACAAGAAATTTAGAATATTAAGAAAAGCAGTTTTAGAAAAACCCTCGTTTCCCTAACACAACTATTTTTTGATTTTGGCGCATTTTCATGACCATATATTTGATGTGCTTATTTTATACATACAACATTTTATATCTTCTTTTTTTTTTTTACTTAATCTCACATAATAAGCATTTTCCATATTGCTTCAGTCTTCATAATCATTATCTTTACTCAAAGCTGGTTAAGCAGATGTTTCATTTTAAAGTAAATGACATAATCCTTGATCCTGTGGAACATTTGGTTGCCCACACATTTTGACCATTATTAATAATACCATGATGAACATCTTTGTGGATATGGTTGCTGTGGTCTGAATGTTTGTGTCCCCCTAAAATTCATATGATGAAATCCTAACCTGCAAGGTGACAGTATTAGGAGGTGGGCCTTTGGGAGGTGATTAGGCCCTAAGGGAGGAGTCTTCATGGATGGGATTAGTGCCCTTATAAAACAGGCTCCAGGGAGACCCCTGGACCGTTCCACCACCTGAGGTCATGAGGACACAGTGAGAAGTCTGCAATCCGCAAGAGGCCTCCACCAGAACTGGACCACGCTAGTGCCATGACCTCGGACCTACAGCCTCCAGAACTGCGAAACATAAATTTCTATTTGTATAAACTACCCAGTCTCTGGCATTTTGTTATAGCAGCCTGAATGGACTAAGACAGTGCTGTCATTTTTTCACTTAATAAGGATTATTTCTTTGGGATAGAGCCTCAGAAAAATGACTTCTGAGCTGAGGGAGTTAAAGATCCTTTTTGTGGAAATTGACCAGAAACATATGATAATTCTCATCTCCATATCTATGCCGGCACTGGATAATCTCATTAATTTTGAAATTTCTAAGTTAATGGATGAAAAATGTTACTTCAATTTAACTCACCTTTCTTTCTTTACTAATTAGGGCGAACATTTTGTATTTATTAGTCATATCTCCTCTTTTATAAACTGAGTTTAAGTCTTTTGTATGAGTGAGTTTTGAGAGAGTAAAACAATGAGAGTTCTTTGTGTTCTTTTCTTTTCTTTTTTTGGTGAGGAAGATTAGCCCTAAGCTAACATCTGTTGCCACTCTTCCTCTTTTTGCTTGAGGAAGATGGTCCCTGAGCTAACATCTGTGCCAATCTTCCTCTATTTTGTATATGGGACACTGACATAATATGGTTTGATGAGTGGTTTGTAGGTCCATGCCTGGGATCTGAACCCATGAACCCCAGGCCACCAAAGCAGAGCACACAAACTTAACCACTATGCCACCAAGCTGGTCCTGTGTTCATTTTCAAAGTGGTATTTGAGGTTATTATCATTAAAGTTTCATTTCCAGTCTAAGGCATAACCCAGTCATATTACAAGGATCCCAGATTTTGGAACTTTGTTCTTCCTGCAATTAGAGGATCAATATGAGTCTCTCATATCTGGTGGCTGATAGTGATTTCACCATTTCTGTACTTCCTGAAGCCCACCACGTAGATGCACCCACATCCTCAGCTTGCAAATCTGTCTGCAAGTTTTCTATCTTCTTTGTGAAACCTTTCGATTACTCTGAAATGACAAGCATCATGACCACTACAGACCCCCAGCCTCACCAAGATGTCTTATTTCTCAACAATGAATGTTGCGATCAGCCCTACAGCTGCCAAGTTATTCCTTGCCCAGATGTGCTAAATCCATTACATAACTCTATAGGGGCCCACATAAAATTTTACACTGCTCGGCACCACCCCATTCCCACACCCAGCAAGAGCTGCCCGGACTCCACAACCCAGCGCAGGATTTAACGGCATATTCCATTCCTCCACTGTGTTCTGGGCTGGTCCCTGCAGCCCAGTTTTATCAGCTTGCAGCTTTTCTCTGAGGACAGATTTACCATCATTCGCTACGTTTCCAGATGGGGTCACTGTGCTGTTATACACAGAATTTGGGCTATCTCAGAGAATCTCTGATAAACTCCGTGTGAGAGTGTGTGCGTGTGTGTGTTAGGTGGATGGCAAAAGAGGAGGAGTGGTGTCAGAAGGAAAGAAACCAAGACCTGGGCCTCTCAGCTCAGAATAAACAAACACCTTACACACCTTTGAACGTCTGAACATAAGTTCTGCAGCTAATCTTCTATTACAATCCCTCTAGGGTTTGGATGTGACTCGACAGGTAACCTCCATGATGCCATCATGAAAACTCGGGGATCTATTAGGCCAGAGATTCCATGAGGACAAAACTCACTTTCATCCTTTGAACTGGCCCCTCCACCTGGTATGCATTTATTCAAAAAGAAGAACATAATGGCATCAGGCCTTCCTTAATAAGTGTCCCTTGGAATTTGGGCTTCATAATATAGCATTTCATTGTTGATTGCTACAGATTTAAGGTTTAGCACTGAACCACAACAAAATATATGCTTTGGAATATTGTAGCTTTATCCTTTTTTATGGTCTACTGATAATGAACTCACTCTACTCATTCTGAGTTCTTCAACTCATTTGAGCATTAACTCATATACTTTACAATGCTATCATATCTTTGCTGGTTGCTTTCCATTGAGGCTGGCAACATTCAATTCTTTAACATCTTCTCATAGATCATATCTTCAAGCCTCTACTATTTTGCTGTTCTTCACCCCTGGGTTCTACTAAATTTTTAGTGTCACAATAGCTACAACTAAAAATAGTAGTTTAAGGGGCTGGTCCCGTGGCCGAGTGGTTAAGTTTGCGCGCTCCGCTGCAGGCAGCCCAGTGCTTCGTTGGTTCGAATCCTGGGCGCAGACATGGCACTGCTCGTCAAACCACGCTGAGGCAGCGTCCCACATACCACAACTAGAAGGACCCACAACAAAGAATATACAACTATGTACCGGGGGGCTTTGGGGAGAAAAAGGAAAAAATAAAATCTTTTTAAAAAAATAGTAGTTTAATATATAGAACGAAAAACCAAAACAACGTCCTTGTGCACAGACCCTAATCATTGAACCCTCAAAAAAGTTAGATATAGATTATCTAGGCCAGGTCAACAGTCAATGTTTATGTGGCTGTTTGGACTAGTGGGAAAACAAATCAAAGTGGCTCCAGAGAATATAATCAATTCTAGCTCCCCCCACTGCCCCAACACAGACACAGACACACACACAGACACACACATACCGTATTACTGGCTTTCTTTGCTTTAAAGAGGAAATAAGCAACTACTCTTAAACATTCCTGTTGCTGTGACAGAAAACAAAGTATACAACATAGACATGCCAAACGACACAAAATGTTAAACAGAGTTAGCTGAAGTGTGAAATCCCTGTGTTCTCCCAAGCTACCTACATGGCATCCAAATCTAATTTACAGGCAGATGGATTCCTGGCGATTGACTTAGTGTAAGTAACGAAATTAACATAAGATCCAAAGGGAGTTCTGTGTATTATTCTCATTAATTATGAGAATATGATTAAATGATTTACACAATAGTGCCATCATTTAGGCATTCAGTGCAACCTTACAGTACAAGAAAATCATAGTTGTTTCATTTAAGGACACAGAGCTTGTTTTAGCAAATTTTTACAAAGTTCTTGGAGTGCCATTCAAATGACTCAGGCCCTAGTAAGGCACAAAGTTGCGTTCTTAATAAGGCTGAAAGGGGTACGCATATCACTTTAAAAGACCAGTAGCTCCAACTTACACATTTCTACCCAAAATAGTTCCCCTAAGACACAATACTGATATAAAGTGAGCTTTTTCTTATATGGATCTCTAACAAAAAAGCAAAAAGACAAAGAAAATGTCATTTCACCAAAATAGATGGTTGAGTTTCTCAGTAACAGATGTAGATAGGTCCTCTAAAGGCTGGTAGCGTTCCCCAGATGGCAACATCATCTCACGGTTTTATGATAGGATTGTGAGAGTCAAATATCAATTCAAAATCCAGAAAACACCAGCATTTACTGAGTTGCTAGTATCTACAGTGACAGTCTCAATAACCAGACTGAACATCATTATTAGTCTCATTATTTTGTTCTTTAAAATTTAATTTTATATCCTATTGCAATAAAATACTTAATCATTAGATTAGTTGTTTATATATACTTTAAAATGGGAAACATTTTAGAACTAGGTGTACATACAAACAAATAAGTAAGAAATTTTAAGTTACTCCATAAATTTGGGACTAAAGTCAAGACATGACCAGAATTATGGTTGAAGGAGGAAACAGTCATAAGAATTGGTATTATGTGATCTTTTGGAAAAAGATAGTGACAAAATAGACAAAAGATAAAACTGTACTAAAAACTCATTTTTCATGTATTAGATCTTATAAAATTGTGGGAGAGCACACACTTTTAACTACATTTTCCCTCAAAGATTTCTATTAACATTGAAAAAATATAGCCCCAAAGGAGAAATAGTTAACACAATATGTAATAAAAATATATTAAGAATTTTAATCCATATTTCACTTCCTGTGTATATTTTACCCTCCACATAATCCATTCAGACTTAGTCAAATCAACCAGCTGAGTGATCTTATATGTTCACTCGACAGCCCACATAAATGCTAAAACATCGCATGCTTCCTCGGAGTTCTGATGGGCAATGTAAAATTTAAAAGTTTAAACATTCACATAAATATATCTATATTCTAAGCATTTAGCAGAATTCTCTAGATGGAAGGGCCACGTGGCTATGATTTTTCAGGTGTTTGAAACCATGTAAGCAACACCTAGTTTATACTTCATGGTAAAATTATAACTCCCTCTTTAAGTAGAACTCGCTCTCTTGCCCCACTGTCAATCTCATTAACCCTAGTAACCTATTCATTTATGAATCAATTTAGCATTTATTGAGGGCTTCTTATGTGCCCGACCCTGGTGTTCTGTAGACTCCTAATTGAGAAAATGACAAAGAAAACTTTGCATATCATTCCTAATAAGAATACCTGTTATGCTAATAAGTAGAGCCAGAGGACCGTGGATGGATGCTATTTCTGTGTTTAAAGCAAATCCTCGGATAAGCTAACTGGTAGCTGACCGCATGCTAAGTGAGCAGTCTGATAAGTGAACAAGGGCTAAGTGAGAATGGAAAACTAAGTCAGGAAGGATTAGAGTCATATAAAGGAAAAATTTTTAAATAATAAATTTTTAGAGCAGAAATGTAATAGAGAACAAGAGATTGTGGAATTGAGGTATACAGCAACTCTCAAGCACAAGGCCAAACCGCTGCTCTAGGAAAGGTGGGACAAACTACCAGCTTGCGGAATTTCTTTCCAGATCTGTATTTCCATAATTCTGCTAAAAACAAAACCAGCCTCCCACCTGCCACCGAGGGAGAAAAGCAGCAGCCTTATCTTCAGCATAGCCGTCCAGCTCACACTGACAGCCATAAAGGCAGCCCGAGGATTTAAACAGCGCCAAACCCATGGTAGAACCCCACCCGCTGACACCAGCCTCAGGCACCTCAGCCCCAGAGCAAAGGGTGGCCACTGACACATGATGTCAACTGTCTGAAGGGTAAGAATGAAACCATTTTAAAATGGAAACAGACAACAAGGCAAACTCCCTCAAGCATTTTCAAACTATATCATAATCAATGGTGTTGAAAGCTGTACTAAGATGGAGTGCTGAAGGCTAACACTGGAGGAGAAAGCAAAGTCTGAATGTAAAGAGGTCATTTATAACTCTGACAAGAGTAGTTTCCCTATTCACAGTGTCTCAAGTGACTGAAATTTTCACATTTGGAGTAGTTCGATACATATGTCATCAACTCTATGGCCATCACACATAGAGGGTCACTCTGGGAGGGAGAGCGCATGGGCGTGGTCTGGTTGTAGAGTATGATGGGGAGGTGTTCTCTTGTCTCTTCTTCTTGGCTGATCCTGGAATGTCACCATTTCCAGGGTCTCTCCAGACAGCCTCGGGACTTGTTTGTCCCCTAAGAAGGTTTTCAATGTTTCAGTTTCTTCATTAAACTAATTTTCTGTGAATTTTTCTATACCTTCCAGAACTCAAAGAAACATTGGAATAATATTGTCCGTAACTCGCTTCCTAGAGTGTGTTGAAAGTTTTTACTTTGCTTTGCTTTTAAAACAAGAATCAGGGATCACGGTACCATTTAAAAGTAGCCTCCGATATTTATGGTTCTCCTTCAGGGGTCTCATCACAGTGTAATTAAACCAATCATGCTGAATTGAGTAATTTGAGCATTACTTTATGTAACTTTTGAGATTATCTACTTATATATTCTGAGACACTTTCAAATCTCTATTTTCCTCTAACTGAATAAAATAAAAGACACAAAGCATTTGCATCATCAGAACCGTTAAGCAGGTTTTTTAAAAAAACTAATAAAGCGCATTTTTAAAAGTATTTATTGTCAAGCTGCTTTTCACAGCTTTCCAGCATAGATTAAAAATACACATTTATTGAAACAGAGTAGATCAAGATTCAAGTGGATTCTGGAAGAAAAGACACCATTTACCATAAACACATTGAAACATGTAAGTAGGACTTACAACATGTAAGAAGCTCATTTCTAGGTGAAATGTTAAAATCTATAGGGGAAACCCCTTTACCAGAAGAATCACGAGGCAGGAGCGGAGTGTGGACTATGTTGTGATGGAAGCGGCAGGACCGTACAGTGCCTGCAAGTCAGCATCACAGCCGCCACGTGCCAGCACCATGCTGACATCCCGGGGCTTCTTCCCACCTGCCCTGTGGTCAACCCTGAACACCACCCTGGTGTGTCCAGCAGCTGCAGCACGCTGGCTCCCAGGGACAGGTCTGAATGTGAATGTTGCGGGAAGAGCAGCCCACAGAGCTTTTGAAACCTGATTTTTGTTTCTGCTTCCTACATGGTACATCAAATGCAAAAGGCAAGAAGAAAAACATGCATGTTTTCCCTGGCAAGCTTACAGAGCCTCGTGGTCAGAGGAATCACAATTTCTGCTGATGCTCCTGGAAACAGATTGATGATCTAGGTTTCTTTGCTTTTTTCCGGAGGTGGATGAAAGAATGGTGTTAAATAAGACAGATTATTCTGAAATATAGTTTCGTAATAATCCCAAGACTCAGACTGAACTAAAGCAAAGCCTCACAATCTTTTAGGTGGATTTTCTTCTACCCAAGATGTTCATTTGTTTTCGTTTGTTCTTGGTGTCCAGACAGATTCCCCTGCTAGTCAGTTGAATGCTCTCATTGTTCTGTTGAACAATTTTCCATTATTCACTATTAATGCACTTTGTATAAGAAAGTGTTTAGTATAACCGAAAACTTTCTTTATAATCATTTGGGCAATCCTTTTGGGTTGATTCATACATTCATTCATTCAACAACAACAAATGTTGGCACTTGCTGGACCAGGCACTGTGCTAAGCACTGGGGAGGAAAAGCTGAAAACTAACACACTGCCCTTATCCAGAGGAGAATTCCAGGATGTAGAGGGAGACATGTGACAACTAAGATGATAAGATGATGATAACAGCCATAATAAATTCAAGTTCAGAGAGCTAAAAAGTGCACACAATAAAAGGAGTTAATTCTGTCTTTTCAGGGCAGCGGCTAGGAAAAGTCTATGGCTTTTCATGGCCAAATAAGAAGACAAAATGTTTTTATTTATTCAGAGCAGAGTTTTCTGCATTTTGGAGCTGACACACTAATTTTTGTGTCACATGCTTCCAATCCTCCTGAGAAACTTTTATATTTCCAAGAGTTGAAGTGAGTTAAAGCTAACAGCTTTGAGAATTTCATCGAGAATTTTGTCACATCCACTGAAATAACTAGAGACAACAGGGACAATGTGGACTAGGAACCAATGGTATGGAATTCAAACACAGGTCATGAAAGGGATAGAAAAGGGAAGAGAGTCAAACGGTTTTCTTCTCAGTCAGTATAGACAGGTTATGCTCACAGCAAGTGAGGGCTTGCTCGACTTAAGAAAAATGGACTGCACCAGCTTCTGTCTACACTTTATCATCAAAAATTGCGTTGTCATCATCATCATCACCACATTAACTACAACTAACACACGTGTAGCACAAGCCACTTGGCCAGGCACTGTTCTGTTACAAATATTAATTCATTTTATCCTCACTTCAACTTTACATGAAAGGTGATATTGTTATCCCCATTTTACAGATAAGAAAACTGAGGCAAAGAGAAGTTGCATAACTTCTTAACTACTTTGTGAGGAATAGAGCTGGGAAGCGAACCCAGGCAGTCTGGCTCCAGAGTCTTCACTCTGAACCACTATACTTAACTGTTTCTCTATAGATTTTTCAAGTACAATAAATAAATATAGTACTATAATATTAACCTAAGAAAGCTCATTCTAATGGAAAAATAGGGTTAAGTTTATACACAAGAGCAAGGGCTAAATCACTTCTAGAACTCCATAAGTCTGCGATACCTTTACACAAACGTGTCCCACTGCAAAATTGACCAGTTCTTTTCCAAAAACTCTTCTAGTTTTCTCACCAAAGTAAACACAGTTTTTAGGACTAATGTTTAAATATGTTATTCACTGAACTTACCTTAAGTACAGTGGTGAGCAGCCATTTTTTAAAAAAAATTTATTGAGGTCATAATAGTTCATAACATTGTGAAATTTCAGTTGTCCATTATTATTTCTCAGTCACTATATAAATGTGCCCCTTCACCCCTTGTGCCCACCCCCCACCCCCTTCCCCCCTGGTAACCACTAATCTGTTCTCTTTGTCCATGTGTTAATCTTCCACATATGAGTGAAATCATACAATGCTTGTCTTTCTCTGTCTGGCTTATTTAGCTTAACATAATACCCTCAAGGTCCATCCATTTTGTTGCAAATGGGATGATTTTGTCTCTTTTTATGGCTGAGTAGTATTCCATTGTACATATATATATACCACATCTTCTTTATCTAATCATCAGTCGATCAGCACTTGGGTTGCTTCCATGTCTTGGCTATTGTGAATAAAGCTGCAATGAACATATGGGTGCATAAGTATTCGAATTGTTGATTTCAAGTTCTTTGGATAAACATTCAGTAGTGGCATAGGTGGGTCATATGGTATTTCTATATATTTTTTTTAGTAATTTTTTTTTGAGGAGGATCAGCCCTGAGCTAACATCTGCTGCCAATCCTCCTCTCTTTGCTGAGGAAGACTGGCCCTGAGCTAACATCCATGCCCGTCTTCCTCTGCTTTATATGTGGGACGCCTACCACAGCTTGCCAAGTGGTGCCACATCCACAGCTGGGACCTGAACCCTGGGCTGCCGAAGCGGAACGCGTGAACTTAACCATTGTACCACCGGGCCGGACCCTCTATTTTTAATTTTTTGAGAAATCTCCATACTGTTTTCCATAGTGGCTGTGCCAGTTTGCATTCCCACCAGCAGTGAGGAGGGTTCCCTTTTCTCTACATCCTCTCCAACATTTATTACTTTTTGTCTTGGTGATTATAGCCATTCTAAAAGGTGTATGGCGATATCTTAGTGTAGTTTTGATTTGCATTTTCATGATGATTAGTGATGCTGAACATCTTTTCATGTGCCTATTGGCCATCTGTCTGTCTTCTTTGGAAAAATGTCTGTTCATATCCTCTGCCCATTTTTTGAGCAGGTTGTTTGTTCTTTTGTTATTCAGTGATGTGAGTTCTTTATATATTTTTGAGATTAGTCCCTTGTCCAATATATGATTTGAAAACGTTTTCTGCCAGTTGGTGTCTTTTCATTTTGTTCCTGATTTCCTTTGCCTTGCAGAAGCTCTTTAGTCTGATGAAGTCCTGCTTATTCTTTCTTCTGTTTCCCTTGCCTGAGAAGACACAGTATTTGAAAAGATGCTGCTAATACAAATGTCAAAGAGTGTACTGCCTATATTTTCTTCTAGGAGTTTTATGGTTTCAGGTCTTACCTTCAAGTCTTTGATCTATTTTGAGTTAATTTTTGTGTATGGCGAAAAATAATGGTCTACTTTCATTCTCTTGCATGTGGCTGTCCAGTTTTCCCAACACCATTTATTAAAGAGACCTTCCTTTCTCCATTGTATGTTCTTGGCTCCTTTGTCAAAGATTAGTTGTCTGTAAATGTATGGCTTTATTTCTGGGCTCTTGATTGTGTTCCATTGATCTATGTGTCTGTTTTTGTGCCAGTACCATGCTGTTTTGGTTATTAAAGCTTTGCAGTCTATTTTGAAATCAGGGATTGTAATGCCTCCAGCTTTGCTGTTTTTCCTCAGGATTGGTTTAGCTGTCTGGAGTCTCTTGTTGCCCTATATGAATTTTAGGGTTCTTTCTTCTGTTTCTGTGAAGAATGTCATGGGGATTCTGATTTGGAATGTATTGACTCTGTAAATTGCTTTCAATAGTATGGACATTTTAACTATATTTATTCTTCCAATCCATGTGCATGGACTATCTTTCCATTTATTTACATCATCATCAATTTCTTTCAATAATGTCTTATAATTTTCATTGTATAGGTCTTTCACCTCTTTGGTTAAATTTATTCCTAGATATTTTATTCTTTTGTTGCGATTGTAAATAGGACCGTATTCTTTTTCTCTATTAGTTCGTTATTAGAGTATATAAATGCATCTGATTATTGTAAGTTGATTTTATACCCTACAACTTTGCTGTAGTTTTTGATTATTCCTAATAGTTTTCCGATGGATTCTTTAGGGTTTCCTGTATATAAAATCATGTCATCTGCAAACAGCGAGAGTTTCACTTCTTCAGTGCCTATTTGGATTCCTTTTCTTTCTTTTTCTAGCCTAATTGATGAGCAGACATATTTTTTTATGTAACTATCTAAAGATGTTAATTTTAAACCCAGGATTCTGTTGAGCATCATATGGGATTCCTATATGTTTTATTTTCTTCAGACATCTCAGACTCAAACTGCCTCCAATTTATTATTTCTCTTTCACAACTGTAGTACTATGAGATTCTCTCTCTTAAATTTTATGAAAATTTCCTAAATATATCCCTTCCTTCTCATCCATAATGAAAGTGTTCTCCTTTCAGCTTTCATCTCTCATTTGAATTACAGCAATCAACTCCCTTAAATTACTGAACTCTTCCTATATGCCAGCCACTATGCGAGGAGCATGATCTATTTCTCTCATTTGATTCTCATACATGTTGTGAGCAGAGTAGTGGTATCCACACTGAACAGGTCAGGAAAAGTTTCAGAGGGATTAAGTGACTTGCCCAAGGTCACACTACTGGTGAGTGATACAGCTGGGAGAACTCAAAACCATTTCCTGTATGTTCCATGTTTTCCCCAAGAAACCATCTAATTTACAGCGCATCTCCTCTGCTGCATGCTTATGAATTGATTAGACATGTTTGGTGCATGAAAGGAAACATGCCCAAGGTCCTTCCACTCTACTGTACCATTATGGCTTAGCTCTCAGTACTCCATCACCCACCAGGGTTTTTTTGCCTCATATCAAATAATATGTTCTGAATCACCTATCCAGCAAAAAAAGGAAAAATCTGAGTAAATGTCTTTAGGTTTAAAAGACAGAGAAAATTAATTCTATTCACTTTCATTTCTTACCGCTATAATATTTAGTAAGCACGAGTAACGAACCCAAACAGATAGGACTGTACCACGTTTTCAGGACTGATATTTTCAACAAAATAATATTTTTTCCTAGAGAAAAGAATCTTTCATGGAATATTATTGGATGAGAAATACAATATGATGAGAGAAGGAAATTTATGAAAATTGTGGTGTATAAAACAAGTCTAATATAGACATTTCTAAAATAAAACTTTCTAAAGGAAACAAGCAGTTTTAAAAATCTGATATTGTAATGAAAACTTAATAGGACTTCCAAACAAAGAAGCATTCATCTTTTTCAGGACCTTTTGAGAAACAAATCCAAGTATTTTCCTAAGAAGTCTAGTCTAAGCATTTTTGATATTGTTAACTCCATAATAGTCATCTATTTGATTTACTGATCTAAATCAGTTTGTTTAGATACTCCTTCTAAAAGTCAAAAAATGTGATTGGGACAAGCTAAAAAAGAAAGTCAAAAAGTGAAAAACAACTTCTAAAGAGAAATACAACAATTTCTATTACTGCATACATTCCAGACTGCTCCATTCTTCTTCAACTACATATTTAGTTTGACCAAAACATAGCAACACCAATAATTTTCATACTAAAATAAAATACTTTTATGCAGAGTAGACAGGTTTCTGTAATAATCTTCCATAAAGATATAAAATAAGGGGACAAAAAATGAATAGCTTTCATTTCCCCAAGTTTTCATGTCGGTTTCCTCTCCATCTTTTTTCTTCTCTCTGGTGTCTATTCTTTTAAATTCAGCAATAGAGAAACAATGTAAATTAAAGGAAAAAGACTACTTGTATTTTTCGAAGAGAGAAGAGCAATCCACCTACCCATATTTCAAGCTCATCTCAAGAGTCACAAAAGTTCCAAGCTTTTTCCTGATAACACTGCCCCCGAGCAGAACAAAGGTCCCTTGTTTTGTGTCCTCTTGAAACCACGTACACTTGTCTTAGAGCTACAACAGATTCTGCCTTAATTTGTTTCATCTGTTTCCACTACAGGACTGGAAGTTCCCTGAGGGCACCTCTCATGTATCAATGATTCCTTGGTGCCTGGTACAGAGTTTAGAAGGGACTTCATTTACTAATGCTTATTGAAAGAAAAAAATAATAAATGAAAGGAAAAAAAAGAAATAAATTATAAGTATGCCTTTTCTTAATTAAGGCCACAATATTAATATTATTCTTGCAAAGCTGAAATTTTAATACCAAAACTTAATGAAGGAAACCGCTTACAAGTTCTCTCTTAAATACAAAAACAATCAGCAATATAAACATAAAAAAACACATTTTCCACTGCAATTTCTCAAGATAAGATAATTCCTGTTGACCCAGATGGTTGAAATGTGTTTATTTTTATATCACACACTTAATCTCTCTAACACTACAGGGGAGCCTAAACCACTTTTTACATTAAATTGCATTCCTTGACAACTTATTTTGGTATATTATTATGCAAGCAGCACTATACTAAGAACCAAGTACCAGGTTTTTATGCCCAATACCCAAGCCCATATTCCATTATGTTCTGTGGCCCCAGCAGGATTCATTGATAACACAATACCAATCTCCCCCTCTGTATAAATCAGCAGTTTTCACATCTGAAAGCCACCTGGTGGTTTTAGATTGTTTAAATTCATATTGTTTTATTTTTGTTTTCTGGGACATACTATTTAGCACTTCTCCGTTTTCTCAAAGAGTAATCATAAGTAACATTTTTATATATGTCTTATTCTTTCTTGCATTTGGATTTTTACCCCTACAATTCTAAAACAGCTCTCTTAAAATTCACCAGTAACTTTCCAAACTCAATGAGCTTTTTCTTTTTTCAGTCCCATCCTTAGATGTCACAGCAGGATTTGATACTTCTCCTCCTACTGGCTTCTGTGACACCAGATTATCCCGGTTCTCATTCCACTCCCCTCCGACCACTGCTTCTCAGGCCTCTTGGATATCAGTGTGCCTGGCCTCCACATGTTTGTCCTTGCCCCATTGTTCTCTCTGTCTACTCTTTCCGCCTCTGCATCTTCGGCTCCATCAGCTCTGCCTGACCCAGTCCTGCACTTAAGTGCCATCCTTGAGCCCCATAAAAAAAGCAAATCTACCTTTCTAATTGTCTTCTATGTCCACCTAGATGACTTTCAAACTCCTCAAATGCAAAATTTTTGAAACAGAACTTACCTTCCCCTCAGATGTACCCCTTGGGTCTCATTTCTGTTAACAGCCGTACCATACTCCATGCAGGTTCCAGTCTTACAAAACTTGACTACTCTCTCTCTCTCGTCTATTCTGCAATATATCTTGCACCTATTCTTTATTCTGATTCTACTCACTCCACTTCAATTTAGCTCTTCAGTTCTATTCACCTGGACAATTGCAAAATTCCAAGTGAAACTCTAGCTTCTTTCCGTCTCCAAAACAATCAACATATTGCTCTTAAACTAATCTTCCTTAAGAATATCTCTGATTATTTCCACTGTGCAAAAAGCCACCAAGGGATAGAATGCAAAATCTTTAGTCCAGCACTCAGAGTCCTCTGCAATATCTACCACTTTTCCAATCTTAACTCCTTCTGCTCCCTTTGGGTATTTGGCATTTCAGCAAAACCAATTACTAAATCGCCTTGCACCTACTCCAAGTGAATACCTTCATCTTTGCACTGCTAGCACCAAGACCGTTGCCTAGTACATAAAAATGCTCCATAAATATTTATTCAAGGAATAAATGATAATGTATAAGAATCTTTGACCCTGAAAACAGATCCAGTATATTTTATAAGGGTGAGGGAGAAGTAAGTGTAAACCTTAATGAACGCAGAGAGTAGAGTTAAGCTGAAGGCATAATGGGAGTGGAAGCCACCAAGACAGCCCCAGGAGGACCCACCCCCTAAAAATATTATTAGTTCTACTGGAAAGCACATGAGTTTTCAAGACTTTAAGTAAAAGGGTAAATAGCAACTTGCCAAAGAAGCTCCCAGTACTACACATTTTTTAGAAGAAATTCAGTTCCTGCTGTTCTTTATTTACTTAAAAATGGGTGTGACCTATCAGGGTCATTTATCAAGGACTGAACAGTTACAGCATAACAAATTTGAACCTTTCACTATGAATAATGCATAATTAACATACTAGCCACAGGATGCTGGATGATCAACTCAAAAACATTCTGGTACCAAAAGAAAAAAGGAATCTTACTTGGTAAATAAAAACATATGTTGCATGTTTGAGTCTAAACATCCATAAAACTGAAGGAATAGATGCCAATTTGTCTAATAATGATGATAAAGTTGGAAGAAGAGCGGGAAAAATCAGTCCTTAGTGACTATATTCCAGATAATCTCTCTCCCATCTCTGCTTTGAGATATGTCTTGTGATGAGATCTTTATACTTTGAACCATATAACATTAAAATCATTCAAAATAAACAGAAAGGCTGTGTAGCTATTCTCTAATTGGCACTCTTGATTCTGTCATCATAATGAGTAGAGCTCTTAATGCTTCTAAATAAGCATACCCTGACCTATGCTGGACTGCTGGAATTATTTCTTGACTATTAATAATTATTCATCACCTGCACCTGGCTATTCAAATAAAATTCTCGTTAACTCTTCTTGGAGGAATCCCCTCTTCCTCATAGGAGTCTAGGAAAGCTGCTTCTTCAACGCATTGGGCATGCTTTACACAGCTTTAAAGGAGTTAGTTGAATGTCTCTTGAAAGTGCCCAAAGCGTTATCAAAACACTGCAAATATGGAGAATGTAAACAAACAGCACTGCAAGCCAGGTGACTAAGGTCAACGTCAGCAGGCATAACTCAGGGAGATGGTACGTACTCTTAACGTAATGTGAAGAAATTGGTATTTTATGTCTGTGGTCTTCCTCCCCAAATCCACAACCCGCTCTAACTATGAAAAACATCAGAAAAATCCCAACTGAAGGATATTCTACAAAATACCTGATCAGTAAGTAATCCTCAAAACAATCAAGGTTATAAAAACAAGGAAAGTCTGAGAAACCACCAAAGACAAAAGAATTCTAAAGAGACCCAATGACTAAATGTAACATGGTACCATGGATGGGATCCTGGAACAGAAAAAGGACATTAGGCAAAAACTAAGGAAATGTGAGTAAAGTATGGACTGTAGTTAATATTACTGTACCAATATTGGCTCATTAACTGTAATATGTATGTGCTACTGCAGGACATTAATAATGGGAAACTGTGGAGCGGGGGTGGAGTATATGGGAACTCTCCGTACTATATACTCAATTGTTCTGTAAAACTAAAATAGAAATAAAGCCTATTAATTAAATACAAACACCATGAATAGGTTCACTGACAGGACTTCTGACACAGGGTGCCATATTACGTGGTTCAGCAAGCAGGTTGAGGTCAGGGGAGGAAGGACAAGAAAAGGGTATAACAGACAGTGAATAACGGGACAGCTGCCATCACCTAGTCTGTGTGGAATCCTTCTAATTCAGAATGTGAGTGTGAGCATAATGAGGGCTGAATTTGGACCTGCTGTCAACCCCCCAGTGTGTGGACAAAATGCTCCAAGAAGCTAATGGAGACTCATCATTCAAGCAATCTAAGGTCATGGCTGAATCTCAGGCCTCAGTAATGCTGCTCTTAGCGTTCATGCTGCAGCTTTATTTTTTATTTTAGTATAAACAAAAACTCTCTTTGAGGGAAACAGCATGTACAGGATGAGTAAGGTCAACGTCAACAGTCATGTCATGTAGACAATAAGTATCTTAGGATCCTCGGAATTGCATAAAGCCTTTCAACTGGACAGGGCAAATAAGGGGTTCTGTACCTATAACGTAAGTTTAACCACGCCCCTCCTAGCTGCCCCAACCCCAACAAAATAGCAACAGACATAGAAACACCACTACCTAACCTAGGCCTTGAAGTCTAACAGGGCTTCTCAGACGTGATCCATACAGCACCCCTGCCTGAAAGATAGACGTGGACTCTCACTTACAGGCGCACACCAGGAAACAGACTCAACTATAATGCACAAGACCCTTGTTTCACATCGGTGGCACCCCGGTCTTTTCAACCACTTCAGGTTTATTAACATAATTGAATACATCACTCATTGAGCTGCTTGCTACACCCCTAGGAAGGCATGTTACTTTTATTCTGCCTTCTTTATTTTAACAAGCTCTGTTATTAAAAACAGACATTCAAGTACACACTTTAGGATATATATTACTCAAAAATTTATGGCTCTCTGCATAGTATGTCTTACCTGTATTTTTTCCTGAATAGTTAGAATTCCCATAATAGTTAAATATTGGGTCAAATAGCTGCAGTGGACTGAGATATATACCATTCTTTGATTATTATTTAAGTCTCATTCTATACACTATTCATATCATTATATTTTTAAAACAACACACAACTTGACTAGCATCCAAAAAGTTGGTACAGGAGTTATTTAATACTTTGAAGCTTCTGGGGTAATGAATAGACTCTGTTTCCTTTTTCTTAATTGAAAATATATTTTTACAAAAAAATATTTAAAACTTGAAATAATATTTTTAAAATAACATACATAGAAAGACATATTTTATGCTGCTCATCTTATGTATTAGATAAATGTTTTGTAAGTTTTAATCTTATCAATCCTTGCTGATACTTGAGAATAGCTAGAATTAGTTAACACAGTTGAGGGGCTGTCTGAGCTGAGTTTAATTTCTGAAAAGCATCTTATAGAGTTCTCACACAGGTGTTCAAAACACTATTCTGCAGCTACAAAGAGAAGATGATTTATAAACCAAAGGAGATACCTTTTTAAAAAAACCTTTAATCTTAGATATTAACTCATGAAAATATCTATTAAAAGGCATTTGGGGTAATGACACATTTCATGAAATTTAGCTAAAGTATCAGAGATATTTTATGTAATTCACAATTATCAAAGTTAGTGGTAATATCTAAGACTTTGTTTTCTAGATTGTGTAACCTCATCATCCTCTAAGTTTCAAAAATAGGCAATATATATGCATTGTTAAGGTTTTTTTCCCCTAATCTACCTAGGTATAAATTTAATCTGAAGGTCTCAAATGAGAATTAAACGTAAACAGGAGTAAACTGAAAACATCTTTTATTTTCTCAGTTTCATGAATCTACATTTCTAATATCATTAGATGACAAAAATAATCCTGAATTGTTAATAACTGGAAAATCTACAGCTTGACAATGAGGGTCAGACACGGGGGCACCAATAAGGTTCCACTGCCAACTGTGGCCAAACCAAACCGAGGCTCAAATCAGTGGTTCAGAGATCTTAACCACATACAAATGGCAAGAACCAGCTCAAATTTTAAAAGTCCACGTGAAACCATAAATTCTTAAAACTTTCTAGTAGTAAGAGGGCTGGATTGTTTTCAATACACATATGTAAGGCAATTCCCAGCCTGCTAATAAAGATTTCACTCCGAATATGACTCAAAATGAATATATGGTGTTATAATTCTTAACAACCTTGTCCTTTACATGCAGAAACTACTAAACAAGAGCAAATTTTACTTTTCCAATTTTGTTGATCCAAAAATACAGCCTTCAAACTGCACAAATGAGAAAAATTTGCATTGTCAGGTTTTGTGGGGAGGATCAAGATGAAAGACATAAATGGCAAATAATCTTGCCATCTTATGAAAACACTACTACCTTTAGTACATTTTGTAATAGCTCATATTTAGTGTTCATAATGTCCCAGACATTGTGCTAACTGTATTATTCATTATCTACAAAGGTCACAAAATGTATGCCAACTCAGTCTCCCCCATTCACTAGAAACAGAAACAATGGTGAATCTTATGATAAGAAAGTGTTAAGGTACATTTTAAGAGTACTATCCGATTTTTAAAATACCTCATTTTAACTTTGCCATAATCTTACAAATTAGGACAGACTAAGTATCCTATCCCCATGCTAAAGATGAGTAAATACTTCCAAATAGATTAATTCATCACTTTAGAACTCAGGGGCAGATCCAGGACAAGAACCCAGTTCTCTTTTAATTGCATTGAAGACGTGAAAATTAAGTCTACTATAAAAATAAGAGTGACTATCAATAGGTTTTTTTTATAAAAAAAAAAAACCTCTCAGGATATTCAAGTAATAGATTTGAGATATTTGTTCTTTCAGTAAACCCACTGGGTAGCTCTGTCATCACAAGAATCATTCTAAATCAACTAAAATGGTTGATTCATCTGCCTGCCTCTCCCATAAATCTGTAAACTTCCAGAGAGTAGGGACCTTGTTCCATTCAACTTGGTCTCATGAAACTTAACAACTCTTTACCAGTAAAAGGTTTCAGAGACGACTGAGAAGGGAGCTGTGCCTGTTCATGACGGCACCAGAAGAAGAAAGCTGGACAAACGCAACGGGAAAATCGCAAGTAGCAGACCATGGAACTCTTAAACTAAAGAGAACCACAACTGAAGGGGTCATGAGTCCCAGGAAAAACTCACACGGAACAATCAAATTGGAGACATAACCTAAGAAAGTTACAGATAAAGAACCATTTAAGCATCCTGGCAGAAAGATCAGGTCATTTCTAAGAGAGAAGAAAAATCCAACTGACCTCACCCTTCTCCATGGCAGAGCTCAGGATAGGAGATAACGGAGTCCTGCCTATACAAACCCAGGAGAGAGAGGTTCTCCCAGCAAGATGACTTTGATCCGTTTGGGGCAGGTCAATTTTATTTCTAACCTTTCATTTCTTCACTAGAATGCCTATGTCACAGGATGGCAAACCTCTTTTTAATAAATATTGGCTTCCCTTCCTTTCTACAAAGAGGACAATTCAAAAGTGCTTGGAAGGAATGTCCTATACAAAATTGTACTGATTTTATGTACGCTGTTCTGTTATAAAAAATGCAAAGGTAAACCTCGCCTCAGTTCTTACGTGAATGATCATAAACAACGAGGTCGGATCTACGTGAGCTTTCAGGGCAGTTTCATCTACTTGGTGACTTATTTGAGTATATTTTAGAATTGCAATTGCTGAATAGATAAACTTTTTTCAAAGATTCATATGAAGCACTATAATCTGCATGAAGTTTGAGCTTACAAAATTCATTATATATAAATGTAAAACATTTCTATTTCAGAAGAAAGTGTATACACAAATATAAAATGTTCCTATTTCAGAATAAGGCAAAGTTATTCAAGTAAATTGTTTTTTCTCCAAATATAGTTTAAGTTCAGATTAGTACATTTGAACTATAAAAAGTATAAGGAGCTGATAATTTTATATAAGTCCTCCTACAACAAGCCTTTGATAATTATTATCCATGAAAGTTTAATCTGAGTTTTTATCTTCTACTATTTCCTTGTTAACAGGTTTTCTTTATTTTTCTTCTACATTCTATCTTCACATAATAATTTTTCCCCTTTGGTAAATAACTTTGCATCTTAATTAAACATAGAGGAAGATATCTGTCATCAGTCCTTTCATTGCATTTATCAAAAATTAAAGAGGCTGTTAGGAAACACTTTCAGGGTTTTCAGGAATTAAATTTAAAATATACAGTTCTAGAACTTATAGCAGCCAGAACTAAACAGTGTGCTTGCAAGTGCTGAAATGTAGTTATGTTACATCTAAATGTCTTATTAAAGATAATATACTTAATATAATATAAGTAAGTGCTAGTTAAAAAAAAAGAACAAAGCCTTCTTTACTCCTTAGTTTTCATACACTTACTCTTGGTCAGAAAGCCAAGTAGAACATATTACTTTTAAATTCCACTCGAAAGTTTATTTTCTAAATTACCATCTTGGAGAACTATGGAGAGTTGCACGATAGGGTGTAACAATGAAGGAAGCTGTCTTCTGGACTCAGCATTCATGACTGACATCTTTAAAGGATGAATGCACATCACCAAAGTTACATCAAGGTTGCTAATAATTACAGCTTGTATTGAACTAAGAGACAATTTTTTTTAAACAAAATAGTCTGAGAAAGGTCTTCTCTTCAGCAAAGCCCCTATTTTTAATGTACAAGAATAGAACCTAAAATTTGCTGGGTTACTTCTTTTTTTTTTCCCCACTGTCCAGGGCAAAATACAAATTTGGCAACAGCCCCTGGATGACAAAGAATCCTATAAAGAGCTGAATAGGAAGTTGGTGGAAGCATTTTTTGATACGCTTCAGGATGAAGTCGAGTCCTCGGGCTGGCCTCGGAGGGCCTCTGTAAGCTGACCCACAACCTTCATTTCTTCTCTGTGTGCTTTGCTTTTCCTCCCTGTAATTCCCTAACAAAAGTTAGACTCGTTTGCCTGCTACTCTACAAGGCTTTCATTTTCACCCTGTGTTTTTGCTCACGAATACCCTCTCTCCTTTTTGTCTCTCCAAATCCCATCACTCTTTAAGATACAACTTAAACTCACTTCACTAAGGAAGACGTCCTTAGTGCAAAGCATTTCCTCTGCCCTCAAAATCCTACGGCAACTGTCTCTGCAATTTAATTCTCAATTTTCACCCATTTCTTTCTGAGATATCCTATATTGTTGCTTGAAAGGTATTTTAACCCAAATTGTCTTTGCATGTGTATGTGTGTCTGTCCTATACTTTTTTACATACCCACAGCACTGAAAACAGAGTTCACAATAGAGTGCCCAAGAGCGTCCATCACTTTCTGAGAGCTCTTTAGAAGCCAGCCAAAGCACTTCCAGGACAATTCTTCCCTTTCCTACGTGGTGGCTCATATGTCTGACTAATAGCCTTTCGGTGAAAAAAGCCTTGTGCAATACTTGTCCTAACACCAGACTCCCAGGGAATCCATTTTCATCTGAAATAGGCCAGGACACATCACCACTTCTTTGGAAGAGTCTGGCTGCACTACATGAACGCACCAGCGCAGGAGCAAGTTTTCCAAGATTCATGAGACGTGAGCCCACGCCACATAGCTCAGATTAGAACCAAGCCCAAAGCTGAAAGAGCTGCAGACTCCTGAAACATTTATGACATGTTGGTAAGGGCAATGGATGACAGCCCAGGGAAACAGTAATGTGATCCTGAGCTTTTCACCTTGAGGTGACTGGTTAAAACTCAGCTTGGGATCACAAAAAATTTATAGCCCTCTAATGCAATAGAGAAAGCTATTTGTGACCAAGGGAAAGTGACCATAAGACAAGGGCCATTCCCACTGGTCTACAGTGAGATCTGAGACAGACGCACACCACCTGAGAAGAAATTAAAACACATATGCATGCACACATGCACACACATACCACACACACACGTGCACACACACATATAGTGGAATAAATATTGCTTTCAGCAAAGAACAGACTTCCTTTGGGGCAATCCTCAAGATTCATTTCCTTATCCTCTTACTCTTTTAGAAGCTACCCTGAATTTTAAGGTACTAAATGAGGGATAAAATAAAACTGCTAAAACTTGTTCCCCTTACTGTCAATCAAAAACAAAAGTGTGAATTTGATAACTGTATAGGTAGACAACGACATTTACAGAATTTCTCCAGCGGCTCCCATATGCATAGCATTTCTTATTAATTCCAAAGATTTCTTGGAGGCAGCTAAATTATAATGAAGAAGAACAGACATCTTAGTTTGAGGAGATCTAGCTTGAGTCTCAGTCCCGCTGAAGTCACGTGACCTTGAGCAACTCGGTCATGTGAGCCCCAGAATGGAGATGACAATACCCAATGTTCACAGGAGATTCAGAGCACTGAAGGTTAAATGAAATATTGTTAGGAAAAAAATTTTAACTCTGACAACCACTTTAAAAATTAATGCAAAGTTACAGGCACTTTTTTTATCCTCACTGGGGAGAGTTACACTGAACTCTGGTCAAATTTCCTTCTCTGGGCCTAAACAAACGAGAAATCTTAGACTTAGGTGATTGTCCAAGCACATGGAGAGCTTGGATGATAAATTAAAAGGGAACTATCAGGCATGACTTTAATAATGCTTTGAGAAAGACAAACTATCACCAAAAATCACATCCCCGCACCCCCTCCCCTTCAGTCTAAGATGGATTTCCCAACCTTTTGCGGATTACAACTGAAAATCCTTTGACATCTCAACTAATTTCATCTTTCTTCTTAAAAAATACACACAGCCGAAAGGGAAGTTTAAAAGCAAATTCTGTGATCTACAAAAAAATCTCCAGAACTAATGACAATCCTATAAAATAATATCTGGGGCAAAGAATATTGGAACCAAAATTTTTAATTGTATGTTTTTGCATTAATTTTATTTGCTTATTTATTTATTTTTTTGGTGAGGAAGATTGTCACTGAGCTAACATCTGTGCCAGCCTTCTTCTATTTTGTATGTGGGACACCACCACAGCGTGGCTTGATGAGCGGTGCATAGGTCCACAGCCAGGATCCAAACCAGGGAACCCTGGGCCGCCGAAGCGGAGTGTGCGAACTTAACCACTCAGCCACGGGGCTGGCCCTGCATTAATTATTGATGTAATCTAGATGATAACATTTTGGTTACTTCAAAATTATCATCAAAAGACTTCAGCGTTTTCTAAATCCATAGCAATTCTTATTGACTTCTTTGAGCATTTCTCACTGCAAAAATATTTTTAACTACTTAGGAAACTTTAGTTGGAAAATATCCATAACAAATCAAAGAAGCCATAATTTTGAAAGTCCTATTTTTTAATATTATGTGTCGAGTCAAATTCAGCATAGGGCCTGGAAGTGCTTCAATAAATGTTTGTCACATAAATGAAACAATAAATGAACGATGACTGAAGTTCGTCTTCCAGGGTTTCGTCAACCTTTCTACATATGTAAAATATCCTTCCGGTGGAGAACAGCAGGGTCTTCCCTTCTCCACTGACAGTTGCATAAAAGTACAAAGGAAACCCATCCAAACCACAGGCACATGTTGGATAAGAGGGAATATTTAGGGCTGACTACTCAAACAAGTCCTCATTCTCATCCTGCCAGAAGGACTGAGGTTTCACAAGGCAAACTCTTGAATTTAATTTTCCTCATTTCCACTACATTTGCTTGGCACAGACACAGAACTCCATCCGAAGAGAACCATTAAATTCATCACCGTAATCCTCTTGAACATGCAAGTTCACTTTGTACCGTGATGACTTTTTTCACTTTCCTTCCTTTTTGTTCAAGTTTTAAAAAAGGATTCTTCAAAACTAATGCGTGGGTTTCTATTTACTAACTTAGGAATCTTCTATTCCTTTACTTATCATTGCAACTTTCTTTTGGACTCAGCTTGATTCATATTCATCTCCAGTACTTCACATAAGGTTCTCATGTTTGGTAGCTGACTGTCGACTTAATCAAATCATTTACATGACACAGCATTAAAATACTACATTTTGGCAATACACTTCATGCCACATGTCTGAAAACCTAAAGTCTTCAGACATTCATCAGTGGAAATGTGGATTGTTGATGTTTCGTTTGCAAATCCTCCCCTGAACGTCAAAATAAACCTCCCTTTGAGTCGTGTGAGGAGTTACAAAGACTACATTTGAAAACAGGTTTTTCTAAAACTACAGAAGGTGAAGCAGAGCCTTCTAATGATTAGACAAGCACAAATCAGCTGAAATATATACTAATTATGCATTTGAATCATCAGCCCACATTTCCTCCTTGTCTAATTTTTTCAGATTTTTTGGTTTTTTGGTGAGGAAGGTTGGCCCTGACCTCACGTCTGTGCCCATCTTCCTCTATTTTGTATGTAGGCCGCTGCCACAGCATGGCTTGATAAGCAGTGCATAGGTCCACACCCAGGACCTGAAGCTGCAAACCCCAGGCCACTGAAGCAGAGTGCATGAACCAACCACTATGCTACCGGGCCGGCCCCTCAGATTTTTAAAAGAATACCATTCATTTTATTCTGCTCCCATATAATCATCCAACATTCCTTGTTAATGTGGCAGAACATTATCCCAAATAAAACGGTTTTCAGTTTAAACATTTTTGCAATACACTGGAAATTTCAAGGACATGTACAAAAAGAGATGCTCAGGGGGCCAGCCCGGTGGCCGTGTGGTTAAGTTTGCGCACTCCACTTCGGCAGCCCAGGGTTTCCTGGTTCGGATCCTGGGCACGGACATGGCACCACTCATCAGGTCACGCTGAGGCAGCGTCCCACATGCCACAACTAGAAGGACCCACAACTAAAATATACAACTATGTACTAGGGGGATTTGGGGAGAAAAAGCAGGAAAAAGCAAAGAAGATTGGCAACAGTTGTTAGCTCAGGTGTCAATCTTTAAAGAAAAAAAAAGAGTTGCTCAAATATTCAATGTGATGAATAAAAATTTCTGGTATTCCCCAAATCCTAATTCTTTAAATGACAGCGAACAGGTATACTATTATTATAATGACATTAACTCATAAATGATTCTAGTATGCACTGAGACTCCATTCCATTTACGTCTGTCAGAACACCAAAGACACTTTCATAAGACTCAACTCCCATTAGAACAAAATAAAGGATACGTGTATTTCTCTTCTAAAAATACGCTGGTGGGTTTTTTTTAAACTCAGAATAGTGAAAATTTGGTGCTCAGACATGCCCTGAGAACAAAGAAAACTCGCCCCATTATTCTTCATCGGAAGAGAGCAGAACAATGCAAAACCAAAATGCCAGGAAATGGATAGAGACTGTGGGTTCTCTCCGACTTATCTTCCCAAGTGCACAGTACTGAAGTGCAGCACATGTGCGACCAACATGTCTGGGCCCAAAGGCTTCATACCAAGAGATCATAAGCAGACAACACATGAGCAGCTCAAGCTTCTCTTGGGAAAGTGGGAGAGCCCTGAACCGAGCCTTCCCAGACTGTGAAAAGCAGTTACCCTTCTGAAAAGGCTTTGAAAGTATTATTCTGGATAAGACAACAGTAAAATGAACCACGATCGGGTGAGAGAACAGGGTATTTGTAAACCAGGGCCTGGCTGCACTTAATAAGGTGACCTCCTTACTGCCAGTCTCTTATCTAGAAAATGAGACATGTGCAGAATTAATGTGTGCAAAGAATTAACCGTGTACAGGTAGCAATAGAGATTGTTTACCAAAAGCAGACTTTCGGTCTTTGCATCCCCAAAGATTGAGATTTGTGCAGAAGCTGAAGCTGAGTTCATTAACTGAGTGGAGGTTTAGGAAATGGAAATGGAGTAAAAGAGTCTGGAACTGGAATGAAAGGTTGGACAGCTCTAGAAAACAATTGGCTGGTGACATGATAGCCAAATGAACATTGTCACTATCACTTGACATTTAATGCACGTTCTCTTCATGCACTGCAAAATAATGTATTGGCTGTAAACAAACTTTGCCCTATTACCATCATTTTCTCAGCAGAGAATAAAACTTCTTCTTCTACAGTTCACTGCGAAGACACTTGCTTTATTATTATTATTAAAAGCCCTATAGAGTTAAAATTCCACTTGCCAACTAGTTAACCTAATAGAAACTTTTTTACAAGTTCAGCTTCTTCTATTTTTAATTTTATATAAACACACCGACCAGTTATCTTAGGTAATCAACAAATATCACTTTTAAGTTGTAAATAACAATCATTTGAAGTGATGCAGCAATAACATTCACTGGGGACAGAGGGTACATCAATTTCGTGAAGTTTCTGCTTCAGTAAACTATTTCAATCACTATATGAATGTGCATACATGAAGGCCTCTTCATTGTTCTAGAAAGGACTTTTGTGAGCCATCACCAATATCGTATACTTCCTGAAAACTTTCTCGATTTATGGTGTGCTATTTTTCTTTAAGCAGACAGAGCAGTGCTACATTGCTTAAGCTGAAACCTTGTTTCTAAGACCCAAGCTGTCTTGTAAATAAGCATCTGTGAGCCTCAGGAAGGCCCTGGGTCATCCGATGCAGAATGTGATGGTTAAGCAGAGGTGCTCTGAAACACAGGGAGACTGGGGACCGAGACCCACAGCTCTGGACAAGTGGATGCTCCTGCCAGCACTTGCCTTAAGTGAGAAGCCCCATAGTCCACGCAGATGTAGGCTCTGGATATAATAGAGCAACCTGTCCTACTTAGTTGAGTAAATACTTTCCTGTGTGGTAGATGCAATTTGTTTTAGGTATAATTCAAACATCATTGATGTTATGAATAATTTTCACTCTCTAAGTAATAACTAAATCTTCTTATTCTCAGAAGAAAAAACTTTGATTTTTAGATTATTAAAATCTTCATCAGTCTTCTTTATTTATATTACTTTTCTTTACTAATGTAAACAACTTTACTGTCTAGGTCAGATAATTTCACCTGATAGCAAGAAATATAATTCATCAAGAAGATAAAAATCAAAATGACCCCTAGCTCCCAACCTACCATTTTATAATCACTGTTAACTGCAAAATTTGAGAGATTAGAAAACCAAATGAAGTCATGGAGAGGCCATATCAGCTGGTGATTAAAAGATGGGTTTTGAAATCAGAATGCCTCAATTCATTTCTGGCTCCAGGACTTATCAGTTTTGTGATCCTGCGTAACCTGTGAAAACTCAGTCTCCTTATCTGTAAACTGCGTGTGATAACAAAAACCACTTCAAAGGAGGTCATCCACACACAGCAGTCAGGGCGCAGAGGGCTCACAGCAAATGCACGGTGAATGTTAACTCGGTATTTTACACTATTTTCTAATGATCTAAATATCTTTAATAAGATGTTTTCCTTTAAGAAGTTTTGTGTACAGTAGGAAAAATACAGTAAAGTCAAAACCACCAACCTGAATCTTTTGTAGAATTTTATTATTATTTTTTAAGATTGGCACCTGAGCTAATATCTGTTGCCAATCTTCATTTTTTTTTTTCTTCTTCTTCTCCCCAAAGTCCCCCAGTACATAGTTATATATTCTAGTTGTAGGTCCTTCTGGCTGTGCTATGTGGGACGCTGCCACAGCATGGCTTGATGAGCAGTGCATAGGTCTGCGGCCAGGATCCAAACCAGGGAACCCTGGGCTGCCGAAGCAGAGCACACAAACTTAACCACTTGGCCACGGCCAAGTGGCCCCTTATCTTTTTTTCTTTATCGAGGTGACATTGGTTGATAACATTATATAAATTTCAGGTGTACATCATTACATTTCCATTCCTGTGTAGATTACATAGTGTTCACCACTCAAAGGCTAATTATCATCCATCACCACACACATGTGTGAATCACTCCTTTTGCCCTCCCCCCTCCTCACTTCCCCTCTGGTAACCACCAATCCAATCTCTGTCTCTATGTGTTTGTTTGTTGTTGTTGTTATCCTCTGTTTCTGAGTGAGTTCATATGGTATTTGACTTTCTCCCTCTGACTTATTTCGCTTAGCATAATAACCTCAAGGTCCATCCATGTTGTTAGAAATGGCTGAACTTCATCATTTCTTATGGCTGAGTCATATTCCACTGTGTATGTATACCACATCTTCTTTATCCTTTCATCCCTTGATGGGCACCTAGGTTGCTTCCAAGTCTTGGCTATTGTGAAAAATACTGCAACGAAGATGGGGTGCATGTATCTTTATGCATTCTTGTTTTCACGTTCTTTGATAAACACCCAGCAGTGGAATAGCTGGATCACATGGTAGTTCTATTCTTAATTTTTTGAGGAATCTCCATACTGTTTTCCATAGTGGCTTCACCAGATTGCATTCCCACCGGCAGTGCAGGAGAGTTCCCTTCTCTCCACATCCTCTCCAACATTTGTTATTTCCTGTCTTAATCATAGCCATTCTGATGGGCATGAAGTGATATCTCATTGTAGTTTTGATTTGCATTTCCCTAATAATTTAAGAAAACATGACAGCATAAAAGAAACATGCAGGATGACAAAGGAATCATTTTAGGGGAAAATGCAGCTCATATAATCACATGTATGAGGGCAAAGACTATTTACAACAAATTTTAACTTTAATTAGGTTTAAATTATATGCATCCACCTTACTGCTGACTGAGGAATCTTTAAAACAATATTGGAAAATGACGGTGGCTGCTTTTTTTCCCCTATAGCATTTCTAAACCTAAAGATTAAAAACATTTATAAAAATTACTTTAACACCAAGCTTATCTTCTCCTGAGAAAAATATTAACCTCTAATAATTATTGCTAATCACAAATTTCCATCCAAATAGCCCTGGGAAGATTGCTTTATAGTGTGCAGAGTTTGGGGTGCAAACTGGAGAAGAACGCCACGTTACACACTGCATAGCTATCTCTGGTCTCAGAATTCTAGAGCCAGCATTGCAGGGAAATTAACGCGACTTCAAAGGGGTCTTCAATAAAGATCTAAGTGGAATATAAGAGGAATAAGAGACAACTCACTCTCCTTTTTAAAGTGTGAGGAGAGTATATTGTTTACATCATGGAATTGTCCCAACCAATTTGAAAATACCTCAAAACAGAATTCAAAGTGAGTCAGGAAGAACCATAAATATTCAACATATTTTGTCAAACACTATGTGACTTAGCCATGATAGCGACTGGAAAGGTAGAAGTTGAGGAAGAACGCACAGGCAACACTGAACCCTCAATAATTACAGGTAAGAGGGGGGGTAGATTAGCAAAGAAAAGTGCAGCGAGCAGCAAAGTTTGCTCAATAAGCTATTGTAAATGGTTCTCGATGCCCCAAACCTAAGCTTAGCTGACCTCACGGAAGATAAAGTCGAAAAGAAATTGTTTGTAAAAGAACAGTATGATGGGGGTGGGGGGGCAGAAGGGAGACAGTCCTTAAAACAGAGATTTCAAAATACGTAAAAATGTAAAAGGCATCCAAAAGAAAAAAATACCCATCTTATTCAATATAACAACTTTGTTTGCAGAAGCTAATATAACCCTCCTGCTCTCCCATAATACTCATCAATTCCCTGTCTCCAGAAACAAGTCTAGATGTCTCTTGAACTTGTCTATGCTCTCCTCCAATTGCCTTTCCGAGTACTACTCATCCCATATGGTTATCGTCTCGTTCATGACATGCTCCACTCAGCACGGCAGGCAGACGGACGCTGCTCTTCAGGCTGCCATCTGGCTGTCTCCTGCACGAAGCTGAGGCGCTGTCAATGCCCCTCCTAGGTTTCCCTCTCACACCCCCTGAACTGACGGGGCGACTGCTGAAATGTTCTTCCTCATCTCCCATGAAAACCCACAAGCAAGAGTTCTTCATTCTATAAATAAATAACCCATTGCACATCATCCCAGCTATCATTTTTATCAAAAGCTTCAAGAGAAACAAGGAATGCATCACATTTCTGTTTTTGTGATATTTTGTTCCCCTTGGGAATTAAATTCCTTATGAGGGGCATTTTCCATTATACAGAGCGGAGCGCGCTCACCACGTCTGCCCTACAGAAATCAGTTGGTCACGTTCAACTATCCTAATTCCATTCATTTCAAATAAGCCCAAACATGTATGAAACTTTCAAATTTAAGTGCATGCACGTGTGCATTTATTACATGTGCACACATGTATTTATTTAAAATGTAATATACAAAACTACAAATGTATAAATAATCATTTACACAGGTTGATAAACATGTAATTAGATACATCTAATGTATTTAATTACCATGCGATTTTTGTTTCCTAACCTTTGTGTAATTTCCAAGTGTGTTGCCTAATTTTCAGGTATCTTCCTTTTATTGATTTCTGATTTAATTCCAGTAGGGTCAAGGAATATACTCTGCAGGGTTTCAGTCTCTTAAATTTATTGAACCTTGTTTAATGCCTCAGAATGTGCTCTAGTTGGTGAAGGCACACTTGAGAACGCTGTTGGATAGAATGTGCTACAAATATCAATAGAATCAAGTCGGTTAATAGAGTTTTTCAGGTCTTCTATTTTCTTACCGATTTTCTGATACTTTATCAATTTTTGAGAAAGGAGTGTTGAAATCTTTAAAATTATAGAATTTTTAAATTTTCTCTTTGAAGTTCTATCAACTTTCGCTCACTATATTTAGAAGTTCTGTTATTAGTTGCATATACATTCAGGATTTTTATGTCCTTTTCATGAATTGATCCCTTTATCATTATGAATTATCCCTCTGTATCCCTGGTAATCTTCCTTGCTTGAAAATCTACTTTGCCTGATATTAACATAGCTGGAATTTCTGAATATACATATGGTTGGGTCTTGCTATTTATCCAATATGACAATATCTGCCTTTTAAATGAAGATGTTTAGACTATTTACATTTAATGTAATTATCATTGTGTTTGGGTTTAAATCTCCCATTTTGCTATGTATTTACGTAGATATTTACAAGTCATCTAAATACAGAACTCATCTCACTGGTTTGGTAACAGCACTACCTTTCAAGAAACAAAAGATTCCTTAACACAAACAACTTTAATTAAGGGCCATAGAAACACACTGATGTTCCGGAACACTCATTCTTGTCCCCAGAGGCTGCTACAAAAGGACCTAATTTCCTTAACTTCTAACATCATTATGCAAAACAAATAAGAGATCATGATAAAAATATTTGTTTCCATAAAAAGGTCATTCTTTTTCTTAGCACTCAATTATACCTTTTAAATGATGGTTTCACAAATCAAGTCTGCATGCTAAAATGTTAACTCTCTAGACAAATTCAGTGGGATTTTGCAATCTATGTTACTTTTGGCAGCATAACCAAATATTTTGTTTTCTGCCTCACTTTATGTAGTCAATGTCTGTGATGTTATTCCATCATCAAAATAAAAACAAATCTCCCACCTACCTTTTAGGATCACACCTAACGTCATGCGACCATGCCTATAAAGCACCAATATTTTACTTGCATACATATAACCATGTATTTACTTTTTTAGGTTAGCAAACAAATTTCAAAGCAACCGTTCTTCAAAAAACACAAAAATACTCAGAATTGTGGTATTAAAATACCATTTCCCACAGAAAGAACGAGGATCCCTTGGAGAAATGTCTGAATTCAGGTCTAGGGTAGGAAATGATCAAGATGAACCTGAAGCATTTTGTCACACTATGTAGCAAAGAAGTATCAAGGCCACCAGAGTTCTGGCAAAGGGCTCAGGAGCCAACGGGGATATAGGATGGGGTAAGATAAGCACTAATAAATTAGGATAATAACTACAAAGTAGTGACACATTAAATTCATGTGTTTTTAATAATATTAAAACAAACACAAACACTGATCACTTTGGGCAGAAGCTAGGAAACCAACTGATTATTTTGAACGCTGACAAAAAAAGGGAAAGAATTAGGCACGAATCCCTTCTTTTCTACGGAAACTCCAGCTCAGCATGACTTGAACAATGATGGGAAGTTCCTCTTTATATAAACATTCCAACTAATAAATGAAAAAGGAATACTAAAATTAGAAAATCACTTTTTTCTGGCAACCTCTAATGAGTTAACAGTTCCAGAGAATGTTAATCAAAGTCAGACAATGAGAGAAAGAGAGGGCAAAAGACAGACATTATTTATCTCCTAACAGAAGCCCAGAACTCTCCTTATGACATAGTCTTCCAAAACATGAACCTAATTCTGATCAAGACTCCAGCTCTAATTACCAATTTGAAGGAGATACAAGGAATAGAGGGACACATTAAAAGACACCTTTGGGAATGCAGTAACAAAATCCAGACTGTGGGAAACTACACGACAAATTACCTAATTTCTTCACCAGCAGCAAGACAGAAAAAAAAGAGAGAGAGGCAACCTACTGATGAAAGAAAACTTAAGAGATGGATCAACCATTGTAAGAAGTCTGGATCCCGACTTGAACAAAAGAAATGCTAAAAAATATAACTTGATCAGGGAGATGAGAATACGGTTTGCATATTTGATGACATTAAGAAATTACTGCTATTTATTAGGTGTGATAATGGTTTTGTGATTACAGCAGAGTCCTAAACTCTTAGAGAAATACTGACATACCTGCATGTGAAATATTTTCTCTTGAATTTTCTTCAAAATAATCCTGGTAGTGGGGGAAAGTAGGTAGCGATAGAGGCCTATATTGATCATTGTTTAGGCTGGTTGAGGATAAATTAATTTCATTAAGCTATTTTCAATACTTCTACATTTATTTCTAATTGTCTATAATTTTTAGGAAAACCTAAAAAGGGAAAAATTCTGCTCTTTCATTTTATTCAAACTAAATGGTAAAGAAATTGGAAGAATCTCACTACATAAACTTATTTGTAATATTTTCACAATGTGTAACACACAAAAAAATGGAGAGCTATGAGAATAAGTCCCCACTAATGGAAACGCGCCATTTTCCCCAGATTAAAGAGTGTAAAATGGCACTGGGAAGAGATCTGGCACTTGTCTTTCAGGCTGGTGCTCTCAAGGAAACAGGAGGCAAAGATATTAAATAAAACCCCAAATCCTCTTCAGCAAACTTCAATGTACCAAACAGCAGCTTTTCCTTTTAAAAACACTTCAGCTTCCTTCATAAACCCTATCAATTTTATTTCCATTTATCGGATATGGTTAATTTCTAGAAGCTGTAAAATTTTCTGTCTAAAGCACTCCAGAACAATTGTAATTACCAACTTTACTCAAGAATATGTTATCACTAAGGATGTCAGACAGATCCTCTATTACGCTAAATGAGTGAATTCTTGGGCTGTCTACATTTTTAGTATGAGCCATCTCTCTCATCGGACCTGGATGAGAACAGAGGAGAAGGAACGTTCTTAATCTCCATACAAAACACAAATTTTTAACATAGCAACGAATCGTAAAATATTATCTTTTTTCTTCGTCTCCCCAGTCCCATTCCAGAATTTCATATTAAAGATTATTGTTACAGTGATATATGACATGTTTTTTAAAATTTGAGAAAGATGGGCAGTGAAATTTCTACTCCAACTCCTCTTCATTCCTCAACTTTCCCACAAACTACACCAACTGAAAATCAACAATTTGATGTTTATATTTCCTTTGAGAGTATAAATGGTATTTTCTTTACCTTAAAATTTGTCCAAGAAAATCTAGAAAATTCTAAAATTGTATATTTGATGAGAGACTGGCCATAAAGATTTCTTTTTCATCACAGCTACTTTATAGTATTATCAATGACACATGAATATTGAAGAGGTATTCAGCTATATGAGAAGCCATAGAAAAATCAATAAATAACAAATACTATACAGGAAGGGTATGGCTAAAAGCATTTGTCCCTATGTCTTATTAACAGTGGACAGAATATACTAGATATAAGAGTAAAATTAAAAGTTCTCATCAATGGGGCCAGCCTCGTGGCTGAGTGATTAAGTTCACACACTCAGTGGCCCGGGGTTTCGCCAGTTCAGATCCCAGGCATGGACATCGCACAGCTCATCAGGCCACGCTGAGGCATAGTCCCACATAGCTCAACCAGAGGCACTCACAGCTAGAATATACAACTATGTACTGGGGGGCTTTGGGGAGAAAGAGAAGAAAAAAAAGAGGAAGATTGGCAACAGGTGTCAATCTTTAAATTAAAAAAAAGTTCTCATCAAAATGGAGCAAAATTTCAGCCCAACAATCACTTTGGGACTATGTGCATGTATAATTCTCAATATCCATTTAAAATTTAATAAGTGCTCCAAGAAAAGTTTTCTTAAAACGTAGTTTAGTATAAATCCTAATGATAAATTCAGTATCTACCATAAGTCTCAATGAAATAGTTTAGGAAAAAAGTGATACTAAAGAAAAGAAAGTAGTTACTAAAAACAATTTTTCCCCTGCCTCCATGAAATTCCCAAAGAAAGACTTTTCCTACGTGTCTAATTGTACCTCAATGAGATCTTTAAAGTTATTTTCCACAGTCTATATTTACAGATCTTTCCTCCTATTTCATCCTCAAAGATGGCTAGATATTTTAAAGTTCAGACCTCAACCTAACAATTCAGAAGTGAGTAACATATATTAGAGTTCCCTTGAGCTGATACCAAATTTTTCATCTATTTCTACAGAGAAAAGAAAACTAACCATTTGTCATTTAGTAAGATAATACAATTTTTTCACTGTTGACAGGTGAGACATGGCAATGTTGGGTGTGGGGAGAAGAAAAGAAAAGAGGAAAAGATAAGGGATGAAGGCCAGGTGTCCCCCTGCCTCTCATCACACAATTTCACTTAAAATAAACAGAGAAAACAGGCGAGATCCCAGGCCCTATTCAGAGCTGAATGTGGACATCTCTAAAGTCATGCTAACAGGTGTCTGAAACTGACAGACGACACAGAGAGCCACCAATAATGACTACTCAAGCCTTATTAACATAAGGATATACTTAAAAATAAATCCAAGCTCTTTGCTGTTTTTCTCCCTGTGGGTGTCTCACAGATACACGGCTTACTACTGAGCAGAGGAAGGGATCAACGTGTAACATCTTTTCCTAAATTCCATTTAGCTTTGACTTCCATGTGATCAACTTCCCATTCTTTTGTTTTTAAAATAAAAATCTGAAAAGTATCAGCATTAACTTTCTACCTACCTTAAAAACCTATTTATGTACATGGCCAGTTTTCATAAAATCCATATCTTAAGTGAAAATATAGATAATTACTTACAGCATATGGTAGGAAGTATTTTTTTTAAATTTTACATGTTAGGTTAAAAAAATGCCAACTTTTATCTGTGGACACAGAAATGAAATACTGTGCTTATGTTGTATTTATTGCTATGCACACTATAATCCACAAAATATATACATATGCATAAATTATAGAAACATTTAAATATATACATATAGCATTAAAAAGTCCAAATAATTATTTCTGACATAGACACATCTTGAATAATATGAGACCATATAGAGAGATTGAGTGTGTGTTGTACAGTCAAAGGACAAATTACTGCTGGGAAGAGCTTTTCTTTTAAAGTTTTGCATGAATTTATCATCATTCAGGATGAAAGAGAATAGTGGCTATTTATCCTCAGAAGTGTCAAAGGTTAGCAATATATCCGTGTCTTCTGTATTTCTTGTTCTTCCAGTCACACCACATTGCTTCCTTTGAGGTACAAATTAGAGGACACTCCTTGCTCTACTACTCAGTGATGAGCGTGTGCTATAGAGAGGGCTCGAGACCCCATCCCAGGGACAGGGCCCTGCCAGCCCCGTTACAGGAGCGCGCAGAGCCTCCAGCGAGCACGCTCCACATTTCCCCCTTCTCTATTCTTACTGACCTTTAGTTACTTGCTTCTTATTTTCTGTTGACCAAAAACTGTTAGCACCATTCTACTTTGGACTTTTCTGTTACATTATAAATAACTTCTCTCCATTCCTCTATCCTTCACTAAGACGATTTTTTAAAAAATTAAAACAGTACAGTACTCGTGATTGTTTCGTTTTACGTTAACTAGTGGCCATGCTTCCTAACACTCTTGAATCACAAGACTTGAATCACCAATCAGTGATTTGTGATCTGTCCCCAGGGTTGGTATTCGGCCAACTGGTGCCCCTCTAGGATGCCTGATTGACAATCCGCAGTGCTTATGTTTTTACAGCCTCCTTGAAATTTCGTTACTCTTGGTTTCCATAATCTCCGTTATTTATAGACTCCACTTGTTCTCAGTGTCCCTGGAATGTTAATGGTTCTCAAAGTTCGTATCCTTTACACTCTTGTCTGTTAGCTGTTTTTCTTGTGGGAATTTACCTACCTCTCTGTTGTTGTTAGTGCCCTTGAGTGAATTCCGGCTCCTAGTGACCCCAGGCTAGCCACCCTGTGTACTGCCCAGTCTTTCTGCACCATCCTTTCACCTTCCGGCGCTGGATCAGATACTGCTTCGCTGCTAGTCATACAGTTTTCATGGTCAATTTTTTTGGAAGCGTGTGGCCAGTTTCTTCTAGTCTGTCTTAGTCTGGAAGTTCTACTGAAACCTGTACAGGTGTCATAGCTTTCAGCATCACAGCAACACACAGCTGCCACAGTATGACAACCAACCGATGGATGGTGTGGTCCCCTGACTGGGACACTAACCCAGGATGCAGTGAGAGTGCCAGATCTTAACCACTATCCCACTAGGGCTGGCCTACTTCTATGGCTCAACCTAAATATTCACGCCTCCCAAATCTGTAGCTTTCATTCACCTATCATTCCTGACCTCCAGGTCAATGTTACCAATTTCACATGGGCAAATTCTCCAAATACCTCTAATGTAATTTGCACAAAACTGTTTTTTTTTCAGATTCTCCCTTCAGTCCTCCCCCTTTCTTGCCTCAGACTGACACTCCCTCAATTTATCCTGCTCCTATTCATCCTCTAACTTCAATCAAGAGTAGTGGTACCATGTTCACCGAGAAATCAGGGATTCATTCTTGACCCTTACCTCTGTGTCACCTCATACATCTATAGTTCCCCCAAACCTGGAGAGTCTGGATAACAGAGACCTCCCTTCCCCCTTTCTGTATCTGCTGCCCCGTCTCAGTTTAGAGCTTCATCTGCTCTTATCCGCCCCACTGCAGCAGCATCCTGCCGAGCCTCCATGGCTCCAGTCCCCGCTCCCTAAAACTGACCTCCAAGCCAGTCCCAGGGCGATCTTTCTAAAAGTCCAAGCTGAGAACACTGATCCCTCAAGGATTCCTTACGTACATATAGGATCAGTTCGAAATTGCCCCTGGCGCACTCGGCCCTTCGAAAGCTTTCCCTGGCTTCCGTTCCTATTTTTCTCTAACCTCTCCTTGTACATCTACACGTGGAATCCTTGTTCAGCCGTAAATTGTGTCTCCTCAATGTACTATGCTATGTTTTTGCAACCACTGTGTGGAATGCCTTCCCTTCCACTTCTCTGCTCCAGTAGGAACTGACAGCTTTATGACAAGTGTGAGAGTCAGATGCATCCAAGAAAACGTATCCTAGACTGACGCTACCCCACGGTCACTCTTCAGTTGTCCTTGCCTGCTCGCGATTGGAAGTGCCCACACACCTTCCCGGCCCCCCTTTTATATTTAGACCTCTATCTATGGTTGGTTCCTTGCTTTACAAATTCTTTAGGCCACAACCCATCATTTCACCTCCTATGTCACAGCTTGTTTATGTTTATCTGGCCCAGTGCAAATAAGCTGGTAAGGTGCCCTCTCCGTCTTGGCTTCGGAACCTTCCTCTGGAACCTCTCTCATGGACACTAAGATGGATACAGCCAGAGCGTCCAGTCTAGATTTAGCCCCAGCCAGTTGGTTAATGGCTAGATTGCCTGGTAAAATTCTTCTCATCCTGTAAGTCTCCCTCAGATATTATACTCCTCTGCGAAGCCTTCCCAGTGTCATTAACTCTCAGGCTTTGAATAAATTCCACCTCATAGCTTTCATACCATTGTAATTAACTGCTTGTTTTTCTCCCCCGTTAGACTACAAACTCTTTAAAGGAAGAACGCAGCACTTACTTTATATTAACAATACCAAATAATGTCAGGCATATAGTAGATGCTTAATTACATAATGACTGAAAAACAAAATCTTGTTCAATGTCTTTTTTCTCCAGTGGATATCCCCTTAAGACTGAAGAAATTCACTGTAAGAAGCTCCTATTTCATCTGTGAGATGAAGATCATGGCCCAGGCTTCTGGTTATTCTTTCCAATTTCCATTTGCTTGTTTTTATCTTAGTCTCTTTTGCTTTACCCTCTTGTTTTTATTTCCACTAAATAAATGTTTATTAGGTGAATTAAAGAAACAGTAAGTGAATGACTGAATTGATTTAGTGGTACAAATTAAATTACCTCACTATATTTCTATTTTATTTCTTAATATCTTATTAATTAATTATTTCTTATTATCTCAATATCTCACTATATTTCCAAGAATAAACATGAGTAATAAACTCTGTTGTGACGGAAGATCTCCAGGATATTTGATTGAGGCCCAAGGCTCCTCCCCAGCCCCCACCCCATTCCGTGGTTATTTACTCCTTCTCATGGCAAGTAAAGATGGTGACTACAGTCTACTTTTCTTAAAGTACATCAAGGCACATGTGTCCTTTCTAAACTGAAGCTTGTCTCTCCATAATAAACATGATGAATTATAAGTGAAAATTTTCTTTACCCCAAATTCCTCTTAGTTTGAAAATTACGTTTGTTTGCTTTTTAGAATATATGGCTTTACAAAAGATTAGAGAAAACTGCACGAGAACATCACACCAACTTTTCACAGCAAGATGGCTGAGAGCACAGGCTAAGCAGACACAGACTGTGCAAGTGTGAATTTCAGGCCACAGCTCATGGCTACACGTGGTAGACATTGCTGACCACCCCTCCAATAGCCGGACCCCACCCCATTTTGTTCACTTTCCTCTGAGGCGCTATTCCGGGGAGAGGCTGAGCCCCTCTCCTTCTACAGGGAGTGAATTTTTGTTGGATTGAGCCCATCTGGGGGTGTTTTTCTCCCTTCCTGGTTTGTGCTTTAAGCCTGAGCATATGAAGGATTCTGGCCAATGAGACATCAGTAGAAGGCAGCCTGCATTCCTCTTCTTAGGAAGAGAGCTGAAGAAAGGGCTTTTCCCTTTGTTTCTGTCTGTGGACAAAGTTCTCCGCCTATGATGCCTGAAAATACGGCAACCATCTTAGTAACTGGTTTGGGCAGGCAAGGACAGCAAAGTAGAAAGACGAAAAGAAAATGGATCTTTGAGGATGTCACTGAGTTAACCAACCCTAGAGTAGCCTTACCTACACACTTCTTGTTATGTAAGATACTGAAGGCTCTTATTGTTTTGTCTTCTTTTCCTTGTCATCATAAGCATGCTAACTGAAATGCTGTGTGACCTTAGGAAAGTTTCTTAACTTCTCTATGCTTCATTTTCCTCTCTTGTATAAGGTAAATAAAAAGTTAATTAATCCTCACAAGATTCTTGTGAAGATTAAATGATATATGTAAAACACTGAGAACAGTTCTCATTTATAAATATTAAATGTTCAGTAAACAATTTTTATTGTCATTATTATACTTGGTAAATTTAATTATGAAACAAAGAATTTTTTCATCCCTTATGTCTTAAAGGTTACCAAAATAGACGAATAAATTATAAAAGCCAATATTTCTATTTTGCTATGCTATCTATAAAAAAGTAAATTTGATTTTTTATCCCTTGAATCTCTCTCCTCAGTCTATATTAAATTTTTCAAGTAAAACTAATATAAAAATATCTCCTTATTAAGAAAATTTACCCTCAAAAAAAGAAAGAAAAATGAAAGTCATCCCAAAGAAAGTAAAATTTATGTTTAATATGAGCTGAAAATTTCCTATCATTACAGAGCAGAGAAAAATGAGTAAGTCTATGATATCAACCACTCCATCACAGTTCCACAAAGGTTTTCCTATTTTCTATGTAGCGTTTTTTCTACTCTTATGCCAGATCTCTAAGAAGTGGAATCTTGCCAAGAATGTAAAAGTCTCTCGAACTCTGTAGCAGTTTTACAAAATTGGCAAATGTCCACAAAGCCTTGAAGAAGGACCACCAAATTCAGCTGAGCTTTGAACTAAAGACCCCGTACAGTCAGGCTCAACTCTGATTGATATGGGGAAAACCAGAGAACTGAATCAGCAGTGGTGGCGGCACAGAGGGGCACTTCTTCAGTTTCTTTGATAAGTGCAGACTAGGAAAGGCTTCTACACTGGAGAGAGCAAAACAAACAACTGTTTTAGGAGCACTGGGGCAAATGTGAATAATCTCCTCTTCTGATGTATTTCCCTGATCTCTTAGGGCAAAAAAGTCTCAACAGCACAGGAAGAAAACTGCCTCCTTAACCCCCTGATGACAGAAACAAATTGTCTCGCAGCTCTGGGAAGAGATTTGTCACAAATGTGCAAACCAGACCCTGCATCCTGGACACTGTGCAGAGCTGCAAGATCACATTTTTAGGGAACTCCAAAGTAATCCTCTAATAACACAAGAGGTTTTTTTTAACACAAAGCTCTGACTTGATGTTTAGCATATACAGATTTTGTGCATGTGTGTGAGAGATATCAAACGTAATTTTGTTTTTAGTTTAATCACTATCATTAATTTGCCATAATTCTCAAAGTATCGAGGAGACTTTATTTTTCTACCAATGTAGTTTTTGAAAATGCTCACTCTGTTGTTGTTTGATGACATAATTCTATGTCCATAAATGAAATGTCCTCGCGGTAACCTTTCATAAGCACTTCGTATACATCTAAATAAATACAATTTATGCAGTACAAAAAGTAGGAGTTGTAAATAATAGATAGACCTAGAATTCAAATTCTGGCTCTGCCACTTAGCAGATAGGAAATTGAGGAATTACTTAAGGTCACTTGGTGTTTATTTCTTCAACTATAGAATGAAGATGATAAAACCCAATCTTAAAGGAGCATCAGAAGCATTAAATGAGAAAATACACACAGCACCTAGCAGAAGGTTTGGCATACAATAGATGGCCAATAATTGCCAATGTCTATCTCTCAGAACAGAAAAAATAAAAATAACAACAATGACAACAGTTCTAGAATAGGATCCAAATATATTAAGAAATTAAAAAATCCTTTTTATAGAATTTGTGAGTAAATTGGTATAACAGTAGACTCTGCATACATCATCCAAGTATGACAGAAAAGCCAGAATGAACACTCAAATAAGTATCTATAAGCAATATTCCCAATCAGTCCATTAAACATTAACTAGCCACGTAATATGGGCTGGCAATATAGAGATAAATGGCTACTTCCTAAGGTCAATAGGCTCACAATTAAAGCCAGAGATTTACAAAACTATATTCTTGCAAAGAAAATAATTATGTGTAAGTATGAATGTAGGATGGATATTCAATCCACACTTGAAGGAGAAGGCAGAATCGAAAAAGGCATGCCAAAGGATATGACACCTGCGCTGAGTTTTGAAAGATAAGAATTATGCAGATGTACAAAGTGACGGAGAGTGGGGTTGAGAAGTGGAATGTGACATCTAGGCTAAGGGAGCAGTGGGTGAAAGTCATGAAGACAAAAGAAAGCAGTCTGTATCCTGAGAATTCAAAATTCTTCAGTAAGGCTGCAGCACAGGACTCAAACATCTTTACCAAGAACATCAATATGACATATAGGAATTTCATATTTGGCAGGTACGGGAGCGTGAGGCTGCCAACACTACATAATAGGGTCTTTTCTTTCTGGAAGGCATGTGCAGTACTGGTAGCAAAGAAAAGTGGCAATCTGGATGATAAAATTACTCTTGAATTTAAATTGCAGTGGTATACATCCTCAGGACCACCCAATCTTTTGGTGTTCTGAAGAAATGAGTGGCCATATATTTAAGGCATGAGAACACTACCAGCATGGCAAAGAATAGCTTCGACAAAGTACTTGTTCAGACGAAACCCAACTTCAGTCAGATTAGACAGCTAGAACACTAACTGCCAGAACAGCCGGAAGCAGGACGCTGTTAACAATGCGTGAAGACAGGCGCCGAATGAGATACTTGTAAAATAGAAACAAAATGCACTGCAGTGATTTTGGTCCAGAAGCAAATTCACATGTTTACATAAGAATCAGAATAAGGTATAACCCTCTTGGAATATTGCTTAGAATCAGAAAATTATACATCAGAATGGTTTCTTATAAATCATCTTATCCATTAGATTTGAAATAGCAACTGAAAGAACTCCTCCACCTCTACTTCTGGGAGATTTGAACAGAGAAAATGGATCTCCTTATTTTTCTCCTTTCCATTTCCAGAGATTATTGTAGGGGACACATTAACTCAGAATGTGAGATGGCACAAGCTACAGAAAAGTGTAATTTCAAGACCACGCCAGGAGAGCCAGGGAGCAGCCATCAAGTGGCAAACAATCCATAAGCCAGTTACTTTGAAAAGAGCATGGTAATGGTCCCATTCCTTATGTAATATTAACCTCTGAGTACAAAATGATAGTAGAAGGGTTGTGGGCATGGAATCTGCAGTTTAGGTTATATTGAGGGAAATATATTTGTTCAGTATGAATCTCTACTGCTCTCCAATAAAAATCACTTTTGTATTTGGGAAGGGTCTGCGTGTGTGGATGTGTGTGGGCACATGTTTGTGTTTTATCCAACGGCTGTCCACTGACTACCATGAAGAGTCAAGGAGCACAGCAATACTTGGTATTAGCAGGGAAACCTAAAAGAGATCCAGACTTGGAGCAGAAAAGCCACCCTGGACCCCTCTGCTGGAGCTTCACCACTTTGCGTCATAGTCCCTCTCCCACGCTAAACTGAGTATTTCAGGCTGTAGGATTCACGAATCTCAAAGACTTTCTTGTGTAGAAAGAAGGATGAATTCTAAGGGGACCAAAGTCTATGGGATGGGGTTGGGAGGCGGCAGTTAGAGAGTCAAAATGTAGGTGTTTGAAGAGTTTTGTCAAAAGTCAAAGGGCAGGCTTTAAGTCACAGAGCAAATGAAGTATGTAGGGCTTACGATTTTTAGCTCTTTCCATTTGAACTGGGGGGAGAGTGATAACATAGATTTTTTTCTATTTTCTTCTATCTTCTACCTTCCATTAATCATCCCCATTCCTTGGGTAAAGATGATGAAAACTGTAGAAAGTTGTGTGGAGAGGTGAGGGAAGATGCAGTGAGGAGAAGGTTACGGTATTAGGCAATAAAAAGAACTGCGGCTTTTCTTAGGTTACCCCTCTCGAGGGCAGGGTAAGGATAGTTGCATCAAGGAGTCAATAGTTCCAGAATTCCAGCTCCTAATGTATCAACGTGAGAAGTAGCCCCAGCAGCACTCAGATCTGCAGGTAGGGCATGAGATGGGGAGAAGCTGCTGCCAAGATGATGTCTCAACAGCACGCTTGAAACTCAACCTCTGCTTACCATGTATCTCAGAGAAGGTGGCCTCTTGGTGACACATAAAACAGATAAGAATAGTTGCCCTACTGAAGCTGGGACAAATTCCAGTTACATATTTCAATTGTTGTAGATTCAGTATCCAGATGTGCAACACTGGAGATGTCACACTTTAAGACAGATGAAGGAAAAAGAAAACAATTTCAACAGCAGAAAGGAATCAAAGAAAAATTTACGAAAGTGGAGACATACATCTACTCACTCATTTCAAAGCATTTATTAAGAACCAACTCCGTGGGAGGCACTGTGATAGTTGTATAAGGGGATATATAAAGACGAATTAGACATGATTCATGCTTTTAAGAAATGTAAGTAACTTCCAGTTTCTGGGCCAGCATACAAGAAGCTTAGAAGTCACCACTCTGTCCTAACAACAAGTAGAAAGCTTAACACACTGGAAAATCAACAACTCTTCTTAAATCTTTCAGAGAAGTGAGGTCACAAGGCAATGGCTGCCCCCCGCAAATTGGAGAGATTGACAGGCAGATACTGAGAATCACAACTTTTACAACTTACTGAGACAGAAACCCAGAAGCAGAAACCACCACCGGTACTAGCGCTGGGTAGGAATCTAAACTGTAATTGATGAAATGCTGAGGCTCACTGTGGACAAGTTTGGGAGTTAAAAACTCCAGGGAGACCCAGTCATATGGGGGCCACCACACTTCTGAGAGTTTTACCTCCAGGAGCTCTATCAGGTCCTCACAGTGAACATTGGAAAAAAACTCCTTCATGCTTCCAGCAGTGGGAGAGGAAAAGGAAACATTTTGAAATACGCCAGAGCATTCTGTTCTTCTCAACAAGGTCTGCCCTCAGGAGAAACCATTTTACCACAGCAAAACCTGCTGGGGTTGGATCAGAGCGTAACTGACCTGGGGAAAGGGAAATACACAACTCCAGTACCCTCGAGCCATCCTGCCCCATGTGAGAGGGGTAAAAACTGAGAAGCACTGTGAAACAGCCCAGGGACACAGGCTCACGGAAAGACTGAGCCCTAATCTTGGGACTGTGGAATGCTTCCCCTCCCCGCACCTCACCACCACATCACTAAAGGCCTGTTTACTGCAGTTCCTTCTTCCCAGGACATCATGTCCACCTTCCAACAAAAATTTACAGGGCATACGAGAAAAAAAAAAACAACAACAGAGTTTGCAGAGAATGAACAAGCGTCAGAGCCAGAATCAGATACGGCAGGAATGTTGGATTATCAGACCAGGAATTGCTTTAAAACTCTGACGGATATGCTAAGGACTTTAGTAGAAAAAGTAGACAACATGCAAAAACAGATGGGTACTGTAAGCAGAGAGATGGTAATTCTGAGGAAGAATCAAAAAGAAATGCTAGAGATCAAAAACGCTGAAACAGAAACGAGGAATGCCGCTGTGGGCTCATTAGCAGTCTGGACATGGCTGACAAAAAAAATCTCTGAGCTTGAGAATATGACAATAGAAATTTCCAAAACTGAAAAGCAAAGCAAAGAAGACAAAACAAAAACCAGAATATCCAAGAACTATGGGACATTTACAAAAGATGTAACATATGCCTAATGAGAATACTGAAGGAGAAGGAAGAGAGAAAGGAAAAGAAGCAATATTGAAAGTCATAAAGACTGAGAATTTCCTCAAATTAATGTCAGACACCAAATCACAGATCCAGGAAGCTCAGAGAACACCAAACAGATAAATGGCCAAAACCAAAACAAAAACCCTAACAAACTACATCTACTCATATCATATTCAAACTTTAGAAAATCAAACATTAAAAAAAGATCTTAGAAAAGCCAAGAGTTGGGGGTTACCTATAGAGGAGCAAAGGTAAGACTTACATTCAACTTCTCAGAAATCATGCAAGTAAGAAGACAGTGGAGTGAAATGTTTAAAGTGTTGAGAATTCTGTACCCTGTGAAATTATCCTTCAAAAGTGATGGAGAAATAAAGACTATCTCAGACAAACAAAAATTGAGGGAATTTGTTGCCAGTAGACCTGCCTTGCAAGAAATGGTAAAATAAGTTCTACAGAGAGAAGGAAAATTAAATAATTCAGAAACTTGGATCTACATGAAGAAAGGAAGAGCATCAGAGAAGAAGTGAAGGTAAAGTAAAAACTTTTATTTTTCCTATTTTTTGTGTGTGTGTGAGGACAACTGGCCCTCAGCTAACATCTGTTGCCAATCCTCCTCTTTCTGCTTGAGGAAGATTGTCACGGAGCTAACATCTGTGCCAGTCTTCCTCTATTTTATGTGGGATGCCACCGCAGCATGGCTTGACAAGCAGTGCTAGGTCCTCCTGGGATTCAAAACTGCGAATCCCGGGCCACCGATGCAGAGCGTGCAAACTTAACCACTACACCACCAGGTCAGCCACTATTTTTCCTATTCTTAATTGATCTAACAGATAACAACTTGTTCAAAATAATAACAACAACAATGAATTCAATTATGTATATATGGATGCTTATGCATGCTTATGTATAAGTGAAATGAATGACGTCAAAGATACAAGGGATGGGAGGAAGGAATTAGGATTATTTTGTTATTATAAGGTATTGGCACCAACCATGAAGTGGTATAGTGTTATTTGAAAGTGGATTCAGATTAGTCGGAAATGTATATAGTGAACTCTAGGGCAACCACTAAAAAAAGTAAAAGACGAAGCATAATTGGTTATGGTAAGAAAGGAGAGAAAATGGAATCATATAAAATGCTCAATTAAAATAAAAAAAGCCAAAGTATGGAAGACAAAAATAAGAACAAAAAACAAGGGCAACAAATAGAAAACAGTAGCAAATATGGTAAATATTAATCCAACTATATCAACAACCACTTCAAATTTCAATGGTATAAACACAACAGTTAAAACAGAGATTGGATCAAAAACAAAGTGGATCATAAAACAAGACTCAGCTGTATGTTGTCTGTAAGAAACTCACTTCTAATAAAAAGACATAGATAAAAAGTAAAGGGATGGAGAAAGATATACCATGCTAATACTAATCAAAAGAAAGCTGGAGTTGCTGTATTAATTAAAGACAGAGCTGACTTCAGAGCAAGGAAAGTTATCAGGGATAGAGGGCATTACACAATAGTAAAGGGGTAGGTACTCCAAGGAGACATAACAATCCTTAATGCGAATGCACCTAACAAAAGAGCATCAAGTCGTCTGAGGCAAAAACTGATAGAATTGCCAGCAGGAATAGATAAATCCACATTATATTTGGAGACTTCAGTACCCTCTATCAGAAATGGACAAATCTAGCAGGAAGAAAATCAGTAAGGACATAGTTAAATTTAACAGCACCATCAATCAACTGGATAGAATTGACATCTATGGACTACTTTATCCAACAACAGCACATTACATATTCTTTTCAAGCACACATGGAACGTTCACCAATATAGACCACATTTTGGGTCATAAAACATACATTAAGAAATTTAAAAGAATAGAAGTTATACAACTGCTCTCAGACCACAGTGGATTTAAACCAGAAATAAATAATAGAAAGATAGCTAGAAAATCCTAAAATATTTGGACATTAAAAAAATACTTCTATACTACGATTCCAACTATATGACATTCTGGAAAAGGCAAAACTATGGAAACAATAAAAAGATCAGTGGTTGCCAGGGTTTGGGGGATGGGGAGAGGGATGAATAGGCAGACCACAGATGCTTTTTAAGGTAGTGAAACTACACTGTATGATAGCATAACGATAAATATGTCATTATACATTTGTCCAAACCCAGAGAATGCATAACATTGAGTGAACCACAATGTAAACTATGGACATTGGGTTATTATGATGCATCAATGCAGTTTCATCAATTGTAACAAATGTACCACTTTGGTGGGGGATGTTGATAACTGGGGAGAGTATGCGTCTGTGGAGGCAGGGAGTATATGGGAAATCTCTGTACCATCCCCTCAATTTTGCTATAAACCTAAAACTGCTCTAAAAAAATAAAAGTCTTAATTTTTAAAAACACTTCTTAATAATACATGGGTCAAAGATGAAATTGCAAGAGATGTTAAAAGAAATACTTTGAACTAAATGAAAATAAAAACACATCAAACCAAAAGTTGGTTCTTTGAAAAAAATCAATAAAATTGATAAGCTTCTAACCCAGCTAGCTAAGAAAAAGAGAAGACATAAATTAATATCAGAAATGAGAGAGTAGACATCATTAATAAACAGGGCCAGTCCCAGTGGCCTAGTGGTTAACTTTGGCACATTCTGCTTCAGTGGCCTAGGTTCCGTTCCCAGGCATGGACCTACACCACTCCACTACTCGTCTATCAGTGGCCATGCTGTGACGGCAGCTCACATACAAAATAGAGGAAGACTGGCAACAGATGTTAGCTCAGGACGAATCTTTCTCAGCAAAAAAAAAGAACAAAGGATAATAAAGGAAGACTATGAAAAAATTGATGCCTACAAATCTGCCACCTAGATGAAATGGATCAATTCTTTGAGAGACACAATCTGCCAAAACTTACTCAAGAAGAAACACACAATCTGAGTAGGCCTATATCTATTAAAGAAATTGAATAAATAATTAATAACCTTCAAAAACAGAAAGTACCAGGCCCATGTGTTCACTGGTGATTTCTACTAAATATTTAAGGAAGAAGCTATAGCAATTCTCTACAATCTCTTCCAGAAGATAGAGGCAGAAGGAATACTTCCTAACTTACTCTTTGAGGCCAATATTACCTTAATATCAAAATCAGACAAAGATGTTACAAGAAAAGAAAACTACAGACCAACATCTCTCATGAACATACACATAAAAATCCTCAAGAAAATTTTAGCAAATTAAATCCAACAATGTATGAAAAGAATTATACACCATGGCCAAGTAGGATTTATCTCAGATAGGAAAGGCTGGCTCAACATTTGAAAATCAATTAATGTAATCCATCACATCAACAAGCTAAAGAAGAAAAATCACATGATCATATACGTTGATACAGAAAAGCATTTGATAAAATCCAATACCCATTCATGATGAAAACTCTCAGCAAAGTAGGAATAGCAGAAAACTTCCTCAACTTGATAAAAACATCTACAAACAAACTTACTGATAACACCATACTTAATGGTGAGAAACTCAAAGCTTTCCTGCTAAGACCAGGAAAAAGGCAAGACGTCTTCTCTCACCACTGCTTTTCAGAATCATATTGCAAGTCCTAGCTAATACAGTAAGACAAGACAAGGCACACAGATTGTGAAGGAAGAGATAAAGTTGTCTTTGTTTGCAAATGACATGATTGTCTATGTAGAAAATCCAAAAGGATCAACAATAGCAACAAAAAACTTCTGGAACTAATAAGCAATTTTAGCAAGGTTGGAGGATACAAGGTTAATATACAAAAGACAATCACTTTATTATATACCAGCAATGAACAAATGGAATTTGAAATTGAAAACACATTACCATTTACATTTGCACCCAAAAAAATTGAAATACTTAGGCATAAATCTAACAAAATATGTACAAGATCTATTTGAGGAAAACTACAAAACTCTGACGAACAAAATCAAATAAGAACTAAAAAAATGGAGAAATATTCCATGTTCATGGATAAAAAGACTCAATATTGTCAAGATATCAGTTCTTCCCAACTTGATCTATAGATTCAACACAATCCTAATCAAGATCACTGCAAGTCATTTTGTAGATATCAACAAACTGATCCTAAAGTTTATATGGAGAGTAAAAAGATCCAGAATAGCCAACTCAGTATTAAAGAAGAACAAAGTTGGAGGATTGACCCTACCCAATTTCAAGACTTACTATAAAGCTAGAGTGGTCAAGAGAGTGTGGTACTGGTGAGAGAACAGATAAATAGATCAATGAAACAGAATAGAGGTCCCAGAAACAGACCCACATAAATACAATCAACTGATCTTTGACAAAGGAGCAAAGGTATACAATGGAGCGAAGACAATCTTTTCAGCAAATGGTGCTGGAAGAACTGGACATCCACATGTAAAAGAATGAATCTAGACCCAGACTTTACACTCTTTGAAAAGATTAACTCAAATTGGATCATTGATTTAAATGTACATTGTGAAACTATAAAACTCCTGGAAGATGACACAGGAGAAAACCTAGATGACCTTTGTTATGGTGATGCCTTTTTAAATACAACACCAAAGGTACAATTCACAAAAGAAATAATTGATAAGCTGGACTTCATTAAAATTAAAAACCCCTGCCCTGCAAAAGACAATGTCAAGAGAATGAGCAGACAAGGCACACAGACTGGGAGAAGATATTCGCAAAAGTCAGATCTGATAAAGGACTATCTTACAAAATATACAAAGAACTCTTAAAACCAACAATAAGAAAATGAACAGTCCAATTTAAAAATGGGCCAAAGATCTGAACAGACACCTCACCGAAGATATACAGATAGCAAGTAAGATATGAAATCATCCATAAACAGGCAATTTCAAATTAAAGCAATGAGATACTACCATACTACCTATCAGAATGGCCAAAATCCAGAACACTGACAACACTAAATGCTGACAAGGATGTGGGGCAACAGGAATCACTCACTGCTGATGGGAACGCAATAATGGTATAGCCACTTTGGAAGAAAGTTTGGCAGTTTCTCACAAAACTAAACATATTATTACCATATAATCCAGCAATCCTGCTTCTTGATATTTACCCAAATGAACTGAAAACTCATGTCCACACAAAAACCTGCACACAGATATTTACAGCCACTTTATTCCTAATTGTCAAAACTTGGAAACATCTTGGGGCTGGCCCCGTGGCCGAGTGGTTAAGTTCGCGCGCTCTGCTGCAGGCGGCCCAGTGTTTCGTCGGTTCGAATCCTGGGCACGGACATGGCACTGCTCGTCAGACCACGCTGAGGCAGCGTCCCACATGCCACAACTAGAGGAACCCACAACGAAGAATACACAACTATGTACCGGGGGGCTTTGGGGAGAAAAAGGAAAAAATAAAATCTTTAAAAAAAAAAAAAAACTTGGAAACATCTAAAATATCCTTCAGTAGGTGAATGGATAAACTGTGGTACATTCAGGCAATGGAATATTAATCAGAACTAAAAAGAAATGAGCTATCAAATCATGAAATGACATGGAGAAAACTTAAATGCATATTACTAAGTGAAAGAAGCCAATCTGAGAAGGCTACATACTGTATGATTCTGACTACAAGACATTTGGGAAAAGGCAAACAATGGAAGTAGTAAAGGATCACTGGTTGCCAGGGGTTAGACGAGAGAGAGGGATGAACAGATGGCACACAGAGGATTTTGAGGGCAATGAAACTATTCTGTATGCTACTACAGTGGTGGACACATGTCATTATACATTTGTCAAAACTCATAAGACGTATAATACCAAGAGTGAGCCCTAACATCAACTATGGACTTTGATGATGATGTGTCAACATAGGTTTATCAACTGTAAAAAATGTACCAGTCTGGTTTAGGGTGTTCACAGCGGGGGAAGTTGCAGGGAGTGGGGGGCTAATGGGTATGTGGACAACAGATACATAGGAAACTTTGGTATTTTCCACTTAATTTTGCTGTGAACCTAAAACTGCTCTAAAAAATAAACTTGTTAATTTTTAAAAAAAAGAAACAAATTCATCAGCAAAAGTAGATAGAACATAAGGTGTGCTGAAGATGCCCACAAAGAAAATGCTGTGGAAATTAGGAAAGGAAGACATTACTTACACGTTGTAATATGTAAGTTACAACTATAATAACTTTGATTATAGGACTGTGAAGAATTCTCAGTGAACTTTCTAACAGAAATTATGCACAGTCCTAACTGAGAGACATTTTGGGCTGTGAGCATATCAAGGACAGGGAAAAATATATATATATATGTATGTACAATTTTTAGTTATACCAAAAAGGTATATTTGATACGAAATCTACTGAGCAAAGACTTTCCAGGAAAAATATGTGAACTGTGAACACAGAGAAAAATACTTCTTGAATTACCCACATTGACAGTCCTCAAAAATAAGGCAATCCCAATTAAAGAAAGTAGAGTAGAAAAGCATAAGGACAGTAATGATTTCTGAAAGATTTCACCTTGCGCTGTCCATCACTATTCATGTTCATCATAGTCGGGTGATGTTGTTAGCTATCTGCAATTAGCTTATTCAATAAAAGAAGCTTTACTTAATAAATACATAATGAAAGAATATTTTACTTAATAAAAGAAGTAAAATTTAACTATTGCAGACCCTCTAAGGTTATGCAAGAGGAATCAAATATTCTTATAATTAATCCCATGATTTAAGGGTCATGAAACTTCTTCCAAAAGATCCCAATGATATTTATTTGATTTCAAGTGTAGAGCAAAATATAATGACTGATGTGTGGGGTGATTAACCCTTTTCTCTGTTGACAAGAACTTTAATAAGCATATCTTCCCTCCTCAAAAAATAAACAGCAACTAGAAAAATAAGGAGCCAATGTTAGTGATACAAGACTTACTGCTCAAATCACAGACTTTGTGCTTTAAATTTAAATCTAGAGATCTTTGTTTAACAAAGCAAAATCATATCATTCTATTAACTATGTCCTTCTAAATGAAAACTTATTTTTCATTATTTTCACAATCTGATCTATATTAAAGCAAGAAAAAAGATCCTAGCCCATATTAATAATGTTTTTGAATGGATGAATAAATAAGTTGCTGTGATTATATTATAGCAAAAATAGGGCTTAGGTAAATCAATAAGTACATGGAAATACAAACAATAAAGTATATTGAACTTCTCCCTAACAAAATAGATACATAGCCATATGTTTATTTTTGGGCCAAAGATTAAGAAATAAGACATTTCAGGGGCTGGCCTGGTGGCATAGTGGTTGAGTTCGTGGGTTTGGATCTTGGGTGTGGACATACAGACCGCTATCAAGCCATGCTGTGGTGGCATCCCACACATAAAATAGAGGAAGATTGGCACAGATGGTAGCTCAGGGTAAATCTTCCTCAAGCAAAAAGAGGAAGATTGGTGACAAACGTTAGCTCAGGGCCAATCTTCCTCACCAAAAAATAAACAAAAAACAAGGACTAAGGCATTTTACAGTTACAAAGAAAAATTATTCTTTTGATGATATTGGACTTTAAAAAATGAAATTATTTCCATGTTTGTCCAAGAAACCATGATATATTTATAATTACTCTATTGTTCTTGGACATGGGCCTGGGCTTTAAAGCCATCATGATTACTTCTGTCTCCCTAGAATTTCTCCATCTTGAAACCCTGAATCTCCTGATCCTTGCTCACCACCTCTGACACACAAATGCAACAAATGGCAAGGTCATCTTATACAAGTTGAGGGACAGATACATAAAATCGACATGCTACTTCAACCCATTCTCCCCAGTCTCAGATTTTACACTGACGACGTTAGATCAAAACTTCACAGTATGTTCGATTCGTGAAGAAAAAGAAATTCATAAAGTGCAAAACTAGAAATACAAGAGGGAAAACACTACTTTCTCTGACCATTTTTATCCTGCTGTTTCAGGCATTGACGTTGTGTTTAAAACATATCAAGTCAGCATTTTACTTTGTGCAAGATTGTATTTTTGACAATATCTGCTCCTATTTAATCAGTGTTTAATTTTATGCAGTAAGATAGCTATTCAGTTTACACCCCCCACTCCTGCCCCATATATTTCTCAGCATTTTTTCCTAACTTAAATTGAAGGTTTTAATTAATGTCCTAAAACATAACGTTAAATTACACCATGCAATTATGTGGGCAAAGTACTCAGTGGAGGCCAGACATTATTAGCTATAATCATCCTCTAAAATAAAAGTCTAAATATATGATTTTGTGAAATTTTCCATTCTGGCTACAACCTCTCCCTAACAATACACAAACTTTTTAATTTTATTTTTCTCTTCTTAAAAAAGATTGTTTTTAAGAGATTATCACATAAGAGTATATGAGCTCATGTAGAAGGACAAACGTTGAAATGTTTTATTTTCCTTCCAGATTCTAATCTGTTATTGCTAGTGGAGAATGATACCTCTAAAAAAAAAAAAAGTAATACTTTTCCTTCTACAGCAGAAACCCAATAACAAATGCAAAATGGTCCATCTCAGCTTGAATTGTCCTAATTCCTAGAGAGGAAGATTTCTACCCAAAATCAAAGAAGCAAAACACCAATTTATATGGCCAAAAACTCAGCGCTACTAATTTGTTATCTTCTTTGGATAGAAAAACAGAGCAAAAGATAAAAAATATTACTATTATTATTTTGTGTGTGTGTGAGGAAGATTGTCACTAACATCCAGGCCTATCTTCCCCTATTTTGCATGTAGGATGCCACCACAGCATGGCTTGATGAGCGGTGTGTAGGTCCACACCCAGGATATGAACCCCTGAACCCCATGCCACTGAAGCGGAATGAATAAACTTAACCGCTACACCACCAGGCCAGCCCCCAAAAGTATTATTTCTATTCCTCCTTCTCCTATAACTGGGAATTCCTCAATGAATACACTTAACTAAAACAAAGAGAACCCCAATTTTTTTTCCCTAGAATAACAACAAGATTAAGCAGAAGTATTCTGAGATGGAATTCCCCGCAACAAGACTCCACTCTCCAGTAGAGCCTATGTCTATGGATGGAAAATCGTTTTCCTAAGAGTTATCGAAGAGATGTGTAAACTGAAACTTTATTTCTACAAAGCACGTGTGGAGGGAAGGCAGGTAGCAGATTGCTGTCCCTTAGGGACAAACCATGATGGTATTACATCACTAACGATTACAGAGTTTTTTCCAAGACAGTTGCTGTAATCTAGGTAGACCATTCAACACACTGATTTACCCCCAGTGAAAAGAAGACAGCTTTCTCAGGAAGTGGCACTTGTAAATTACAGGAACTTTGTGCTGAGTGCAGCTGGCAGGGTGCTGAACACCCAATTTCTTTCAATGGGTATATTTTCATGCTCAGTCTAAAGCTGCCCTGAATGAATCTTCAAAACTGAGACTAAAATAGGCAATTTCAATACATCTTCTTAAACAAAGTACTTCTGGAGTATAAAACTGTCAATACTTCATTTCTCTATGAAATTATTAATCTTAAGGTCTCTGTGCTCATGATCATGTTAGAAAAGGTACTGTAACATCATTATTATTATTGTAATCATCATCAATTTGCAGACTTGGAATCAGTAATCTCTCTCCACTAAGGAGTGAACTGGAGATGGATCGACTCTGGTAGGAAACAGGTGACAGTTGTCCCACTTTTGAGGTCCCAGAGGGGGAGAAGATAGAAATTGCAATTGATAGTAGATATAAACATAGAAAGAATGAGTAGGTGAACGTGATTTCAACATCAAATAAAAACATTTGCCATTTTTTCTGGTAAGATTAAATAGCAATATTTTATAATTTAAAAAATATAACCTATTAACAGTTCCTCCTTTGAAGGAAACAAAAAGGTGGGAAGAGACGCACATGATATCGCCAATTCCTATTCCAACACAACATTTTCTTCTCCTTCACCAAGTCTGTGATTATTTCCTATGTGTTGTATTGTGCTGTAGTATTCTTTTTTAGGAAGAAAATACATTATGTGGGAAATTTTCATTATTTTGCTAATTGAAAGGAAAAGAGGTTCAAAAAACAGATTTTTTTAAATTAAGTCCTGTGATGAACAAAAAGTAAAGCGCACAAAAGAAAAACATTCTTCATGATAAATGTTGACATTCTTTCTAAAACAAGACAAACAATCATTTGAGGCCCATTTACTTCATTTTGTATACAACTCCTCTTAAATCGAGACTTTCAAGGAATCAGAATATATTTGCAAACAATGAAATTCACACCTTCAATTCATCTCTGCAGACAAGAAGGGGAACAAAGCTGCCTAACCTGCTGTGCTCTGATTGGAGCAAAGAATTCAAGAGTATTTCATTACCTTATCATCTCATCCTGTCCTGACACTAACACAAAACACAATAATATGTTGGGACGTGATAGAAACCCAAACCAGTGCACATTTTAATAATGTCCCAGAGTATGGAAGCTCTTCTTGTTTTAAGGACAAAAGAAACTAAATTGTACCAGATATCTGCCACAGTCTGACACAAGGTCTACGGCATTTATTCCAAGCATTAGGAAGACACCTGATAACTGTCATCAAAGCTATGAGATTCTAGCTCCCAGGACACCTCTCGTCACTTCCCTTTTACAGTCTCACTTTCCCAACTCAATTTCATTCATTAAAGAAATAAAGACAGAAACAATAGAAATGGAGAAAGAGATAAAAACTTCAAAATACTGAATCAGAATCACTCACCATCAGGCAGAGCATTACACTGGTACAGCACGTCATTTCCCAGCCACAAAAGATCCTGAAGTGCTTAGACAGATTTGAGTGTTAGGACTATGCCTTCATTCCTTAGTATGTGCTGCTCGAATTAAACATTTATAAGGTATAGTGAAACCTCGACATGGCTTGGTCATAATTTGGTCCATTACACTTTCCAATACTCAAAGAGAGAATTAGTTACTGATGCATAAGCAAACTCTAGTTGAAACAGTATGTTAAAGTAGAAGAATCATTGATTTTGGATTCAGAAGTTTGTGGCACATAAACACAGCTCCATCATGATTAGCTGGAGATCTCAGAAATGTTGCTCCCTGAGCCTTAGATTCCTCATTGGTAAAAGAAAAAAAAACAAAAACAAAAACAAAAGAGAGCAGTGAAACCAACCTCGAAGGGCAGGAATGAAGATTAAATGGACTACAAATCACTTAGTACTTAGTAAACCGGAAATGTTAGGTTTTTTTACTTGAGATATTGTATATTTACATTATATACCTATGTACAACCTGGATCTAGTTGGTAAAGAAATATTATTGAGCGTGATGATGGTGCAGTGGCCATAATCAGCATGTGAGTGGGGAACAGTGTACTTGATCCTGTCTGTACCACAATCTTGAACACAACTCCCGGACACCCATGTAAACAAACGGATGGAATCACTCATGCTTTATGATTTTTCAGTTTAAGTGATTTTAAATCTTGTATAAAAGAAACTTAAATAGAATTGAAATTGTCAAAAATGATAAGAAATGACAAAATTATTCCCCAATATGCCTCCTCTGTTATCTAAAGATATGATATCATCTATTTTAGCAACTGAGTCCCCCTCTCCCAGGAATACCTCTGCCCATAGATCATGGCAAGGACTCAGCCTTGCAGCCAGCTCTATGCCAAAGGGGATTTGGCTTCTCTGTGCCTGAAACATACTGGAACACCACAGTTATTGCTTAGCCTTGGCCAAGGAACACCCACCCTAGCTTAAGAGTCAAGCTAGTCCTGGGAACTGGTCCTGATGAAGCTGTTATCCTGCTGTGCATCCCGGAGTCAGTCAGTGACTTTACACCAGTGTAAGACTACAACAATGGCCCATGGTACACTGGCAGAAACCTTACCAGGGTGATTTCAGGGGATTGTCTGCTAATCACCAAAGTCTCCTTTGGAGAAGAGAGAATCAGAGAAGCTGGCATCCAAGGTCCCTTCTGGCTTGTCTGCCCCAGACCAGTATTACTTGTGGAACTTTAAACCATGGTAAGAGCGTGTTGTGCTACAACAAGTGTGAGAGTGGGAGAGGGAGAGCAGGGGACTTCCCAACTGGGGAAACTGAAACCACAGATTCCAAGACTAGAGAGTCTGATTCAACAAGTCTAAGGGGGACCCAGAGATAGGCAATTTATGACGCTCTGCAGGTGATTCTGATGTACAACCAAGTTTGGGGATAAATGAAATAAAAGCACGTATTTCTTTAGTAGTACCTTTTCCCCTCTTGTTTTTTGTTTTTTATTTTAAAGATTGGCACCTGAGTTAACATCTGTTACCAATCCTTTTTTTTCCTTCTTCTCCCCAAAGCCCCCCAGTACATAGTTGTATATTCTACTTGTGAGTGCCTCTGGTTGTGCTGTGTGGGACGCCGCCTCAGCATAGCCTGATGAGAGGTGCCGTGTCCATGCCCAGGATCCTAACCAGTGAAACCCTGGGCCACTAAAGCAGAGGGCGCGAACTTAACCACTTTGCCACGGGGCCAGCCCCTCCCTCCTTGTTTTGTTTTGCTTTTAATTGTGGTAAAATATGCATAACATAAATCTAACCAGTTTAACCATTTTAAGTTTAGTGGCAATAAGGACATTCACATTTTCCTGCCATCATCACCACCATCCATCTCCAGGACTCTTTCCATCTTGCAAAACTGAAACTCTAGACCCCTTAAACACTTTTTGTCAAATAATTTCCATAATTTTTCACTCAAATTCCAACTGCTGTGCTCAAATCTAACACATATTATAAAGTAACTTCTCATTTTCTTCAAAACAAAAAAAAATGTCCCAGAGAGATAACACAAAAATGCTCAGAGAGGACAATTTATGATTAACATGAATTTGAGTTTAATGGTGATTATATGATATGATGACACTGAAACCTGGGCCAAGCTTGGCTTTGATTTGTGGAATTTGCCCCATTCCCTCGAGAGATGTCTAATGCTATCTTTTCACCTAACAGCATTTCTGCCAATAAACCACACTACATTTCCATTCCTGCTGGATTGTCAGACTACAATAACAAGCTATGGCAGATTATAGAAAGTTAGCCAAGCTTATTAAGCCTTTCAGGGAAAGTCTCTAAATTGTCCCTCTCTCTTGCAAAAATAAAGTTGTTTAAGAATAAAAGAACTGCAAAGTTCTGAGAGGAGATAACAGAAAATTCCTTGGCTTCACAAAGCAATTAATTATTTATTAAACTCATCTTTCCACAGAACATACACACATTAATCACTAAAATCCCTCAAGTCCATAGAGACTAAGATAGGCCATACTGATGAGGACGATTAAAGTTAAAAAAACAGGAGCATTTGAATTTTCGCTCTGTTCCAGGTAGTGCTTATCTGTATAATATTATGTCACTCTCTACACTGGAATAGGCACTAAAAGGTCATACAAAAGACATACAAAGTCCGTGCTTTCAAAATACTTAAAATTTAGCTGAGAAAACACAGCATACACCAAAAAAAAAAAAAAAAAGATAATAAGATAGTCTATAAATAGATGTCAAAATAAATGGCACAGAAAAAATAATATAAGAATTCAGACTAGAAAGAATATAGGAATATAGGATGGGGTGATCAGCCAAGGATGATTTCAAGGAGGGGGAAATCGTGCTAAAGCCTGAAGGATGAATATTATTTTTATAACTGAAAAGATGAAGGAGAGAAGCAAACAAGAAAAAAAGCTTGAGCAAAATCATAGATATGAGAAATGAGTGCATTGGGTTCAAGCAAACAAGTTAAGAAGGAGAATCTGGTTTCGTTGGGAGCCTAACTTTAGAGGAACGCCGGGGTAAAACAGTGGTAGCTTCAATGGGGTTAACACGTGGGCGAAGAAGAAGGACTTTAAAAACTAATCTGAAATATTTGGACTTTATCCTGTATGCCAGTGGTCGTGAAACATTTTTGGTCATGTGACTCAATTTTGAATCTGCATTCATAACATATTTATGTTTATTTATAAATTACAAATGATTGAACCATTAGTTACATTCATATACAAAAATAGAGATTTTAAAAGCATGATATAAAAAATAAATAAAAAATAATTTCAAATATCTTGCTAATCATGATAGTTTCATATCATCATTACTTAATATCTTAAGGCACAATATCTACTGGGGATGAGTTTCAGCATAATGGTAGTGAATGAAAGTTCATATTTCTAACAACGTTTTGGCTTATTTCAGAGTCTCATTAGATAATCATGTTTAACCTTTTATGACAAAGAGCTCTTAAGAGGAGATGAAGAAGAGGTGGTTCTGCCATTTTTGAAGACTTAGTATGAAAAAAAGAAAAACATCTCAGTAATATTTTTGTTAACTTTTAAAATGAATATTTTGCATACAACTGGTTAAAATATATTATTAAAATTAATTTCACTTATTTCTTTTTGCTTTTTAAGCATAGCTATTAGAAAATTTGAAATTGCATATGTGGTTAGCATTCTGCTTCCATTGGACAGCACTGCTCTAGATACTGAAATGGCTGCAATGTAAAAAGTGATGAAAGCAAGGTTATTCTGAACAAAGTTTTAACATACTGTTATACTCAACTGCCTGACTTAGATTATCTTTTGTGTATATATACACACACACACATACAGATATTCAATGGGAATATACAAGTAAAAAAGATGAGGGGAGTCCATGAGTATGGAACAGGGAAATGAAAGATATGTGATCAAGACATTGCCAACCAGGGCAGTAAAATTCCTCCTCTTAGACATCATTATCCAGCTGTAATGTGTATTCAGGTGAGGAAGAGTCAGTGCACATGGAAAGGCGGGAATACCAAGGCAAATCCATCACAGAAGCCAGCCCTCCTTACCTCCACCTTCACCAGGAACTGAGCCAGTGCACATGAATAGTGACACTGCAGGGCCAGACACCCTGCAGTGCCAGACAGGGAGCATGTGCAACTGCAGGACAATGTCAGCACACTCGCCAATGACACCACTTAACAGAAGATGGAGAGACAAAGTGATGCTTCCAGCTCTCCCCTCGCTACCAAGCTACCATGGAGTCAGATAGGAAGGAGAACTATCCTCTGACAGAGACAAAGGTCTCTAAGTTCATCATAACTAGATTTGGAGCCTCATGTGCTGAAAAGTGCCAGTGAGGTTTTAAGATTAAAAATATTAGATTTGAAAAAGAAAACAAAATAGGGGTAGAGGGATGGCTAGTCATAAATGCACCAATAGACAGTGTCACACAGAGAGACAGTGGTTGGTGCTCATTCAAGCAGCAGTATC